>NC_016088.4:38855279-38876701 GCF_000004515.6 Glycine max | reverse complement strand
TATATATATATATATATATATATATATATATATATATATATATATATATATATATATATATATATATATATATATATATATATATATATATATATATATATATATATATATATATATATATATATATATATATATATATATATATATATATATATATATATATATATATATATATATATATATATATATATATATATATATATATATATATATATATATATATATATATATATATATATATATATATATATAAACGAGTCATTATTTATTACGATATTTATTCACCCTAACTTATGTACATTACGAGCTTTTGGACCAAAACACACGTCCAATCTCTTATATCAATATTTTTTTTATAATACTAACTAATTATAATTATTTATATAATCACTTTATTCTATATTAATATGAAACTGTATCATCATTATTATTATTTAAAAGTTTCTAATCTTAAATAAATTTTCCTGTTTAAATTTTTTTACGTAAATAAATGTTACATAATTTATTTGAGCTAAACATTATCTAGTTGAGATTTTACAAATTTTTTAAGGCATAATATAATTGTATTATACATATAAGGAAAATATACATCAGGGAAAAGAAGGTGTACAGTATGTTACTATACTCAAAAAGCTAAAAGCAAAATGGTTATAAGGAAAGAAAAGGTCCTTGGGTACTGTCTTGTGGAAGAACTATCATAATTCCTATCCAACTAAAAACTGCATACCATATTTGAAACGCGAAACAACAATGTATGAACAAATAATTTTTATCTTGAATGTGATCATTGCAGAAAAAGCGATCGAAAATTGGAATGATAAACTTTTCAGTCCCAACCCCTTAGGGAAAAAGAAAAGTATGTTACGTAATTAGATTCAAATTAAAAATGGCCGTGAAAAGATTCTTCAGAGCAAGGAAAACAATAGTTGAACAACATCAACACACTAGCATGTTCTCCCTCACTACTACAAAATAGTTTTTTAAGTCGCAATATCTACGACGGTTATCCATAAACGATGTAGAAGAAGGCGCGGTGACAATTTTGTAATTAGGGGGAAAATATTTAATTTTTATGTCGTACGTCTAAATAACCGCCTTAGAATGTCTGCAGGTGGCAGTATTATAATTAAGTAGAGTGAAGACAACAACGGGTTTCGAGCTACGACTGTCGTAGTATTACATATATTAAAAAGGCCTGAACTCGTGACGCGCCCCTCAGCCATTGTCTCAGACACTTTCATTTGCTCCTCAACCATTCTCTCTGAACCTCACCCACACTGAACCTCAAACCCTGTGCATGTCCCTGAACCTCACCCACAACAACGGGTTTTTATATTGTGCATGTTCTTGAATCTCATCCACACTGTGTCCCTGAACCTGACCCTGAACCACCCACATTGTGTACCTCAAACCCTAGGTTGGTGTTTCTCGTTATTAGGTTACAAGGCATCAAAAGTGGTTGCACACGCGCACCCGTACTCACTTTGTGAAACAGGTAATATATGTCGACAACCCTGACATGTGTTTCTAAGCTTCACAGAGAAATTCCATAAAGTCGAAGTCCCATTTCTATTAAAGTTGTGAGAGGAGTTGGATTTGATTGGTCAACTATAATAGGGTTAGGGTTTGAAGAAAATAGGGTACGATAGTGAATTTTTGATTCATTAAACTGTACATCCTTTGAGATAAATTCTGCAATCAGATGGTAGACATTGGTAACCTTTGTGAGTAAGAGTAGCCCAAAACCCTGCTTACAAAGATGTCTCTTTCTTTCTACACTTTCCTTTTTGCCATTTCATTTTGATTTCTATTGCATCATAAAGCTTATTTTAATTGGAATCTGTTTGTGAAGGTTTGGCACATAGCTTCGCTTTACGATTTGGTTCACACAACTGCCTTAGTTGCCCCCCAATTACAAAACACCCTAATGTTGTGAGTTCCCATTTCCCAATTTTCCTACTTTCTGTTCCCTTTTTGCCACTTTGAAAAAAAAAATGCTATTTTGCTATGGTATATTCATTGTAGTGTAGAGTGTTTGTGAAATGAAAACATCTACTTGTTTTTTGACTCATCAAGTTATCATTTTGTTTTTTGCAGTTTGGAGGCCTTCTAACAGCTGGTATCTTGGCTTTCTCTGGGACGTAAGTGCTATCTCTATCGTTGCTGTTTAAATGACTATGTTTGTATTGTACCATGGAATTCTGTTCCAAACTATTTGTTATGCTTATTTTGGAACTAGAGTAACTTTGATTTATTTATTTTGGGGGGGGGGGGGGGTATAATATAAAGTTCTCTTCCAAACTGTTGGTTACAAATAATTTTTAATTTGTAGAAATATTAAATACTGATATCCCTCAACTGAAAAAAATTAAAGAATTCCCAGATGCGCCCATAATTGGTCAAAGGCAAAAAGAGTAAGCAAGATGAGCAAATAGGCAAAGGATCGATAAATCTAACGTAAGTATTTAAGTTTATAACAATTTCTTAAGACATAAGAGAGTCATGTTATTCAAAGAATTTATCGTAGTATATCATTATTAGTTATTGATAGTAGAAACCACGTAGTTGTGAGGGAAGTCTACACTGTGTCTGCCTCCATGTGCACCTTCCCACTAATGCAATAAATATTTTCAATGTCACTACATTTGTTTGCTTGTCTCTCAAATGTAATTATGTATGGCCCTATAAATCAGTATGACAAATGTTATCGGATATGTTTAGAGATATAGATTAACGAAATAATATATATATATATATATATATATATATATATATATATATATATATATATATATATCAGATTATATAATTTATCTGTAAATTTTATTATCATTTTTTTGTTGTTTAATCAATGAGTTAAGAGTATTCGTTAGGGATATCCAACTACCATTAGTGGTAATAGTTATGGTACAAATACAAACTATAAAACCATTTCACTAGCCTTAGCCTATGACATTCTACTCCTCTCTGTGTCTCTCTCTCTCTCTTCCCTGATTGATTCATAACTTTGCCGGTTAGGCTCAGACCCAATCTGTATTAGTATTATATATCTTGGTCTTAATTTTGATTGAAGCTAGCTAGCAGCCTGGCCCTTTACATCTTGGAGGAACAAATTGGCTCCACTCTTGTACCTTGGTTTCAGAAGGGTGCTCCTGTTCTGTCTTGTTTTGTTTTGTTTTTTTTTTTTTTGTTTATATTTGCTTCAGTGGTGTTTGCTCAGAACATCAACTAGAGAGCAAAGCCTTGTGTAGTGGTGGCATAAGGGTCAAGCCTCCAGTGAACCTATTATTCCTAAGGTCCATAAGGGTCAGATTGTTAAGATTAGCAAATTCATTTAGAAGATTCCCTTCAAGGTGGTTGTTGCTGACATCAAGCTTCAACGCTGAAGTTAACCTCCCAAGTGTCAAAGGCAAAGAGCTAGATAATGAACTGCTACTTAACTCAAAGATTAATAACTGAAAGATTAATAACTCATTTAACCCATAAAAAGCATTTGGAATTCTACCAGTAAGATAGTTTCCAGCAAGAACAAGCTTCTTCAACTTCATGAGATTGCCAATGCTTGATGGTAATTCACCTGTTACACTATTTTCTAATATTACTAGTGATTGGATGTTCTTGAGGACACCAAAACTTGAGGGGATGTCTCCAATGAGACCTCAAGTGATCTAAACTCCAGTGATTCTAAGTTGGCTGCCAGTTTCCAGTGGGGATGGTAGCTGGAAACATGTCTTGTGATTGAGAGCAATTAAAGAAGGATAGAGTTTTGGAAGTGCTTCAGGTCAAATAAATATGGTCTAAATTCCAAATCTTGAGCACAAGTCAGACAATTGTCATGGACCGGTCCAAATGCATGATAATTGTTTCATACTTGGTAGACTAGATCTCTAAAACCAAGCATCAAATTCATTTATATTTATTAAGTATGCAATTTCTCAGAATGTCTTCTAGTTAAACCGTTATTTGTGATGCTGAAGAACCCCATCAAATCACTAGTCAACCCACAGAGTCTAATCTGAAGAAAACAAAAAGTCTAGCAATTTTGCAGTATGTTTTTCAGTTAGGAATATAGAGAAAACACAAAAGGCCTGTATATGTGAGCAGAGTGTAGAAAAAAGACACAAAATTAACCAACCACACTTTTTTGACTTCAAGTCCATGACTGATTCAAGTGAGCCAACACTACTAAGTGTCTCTTCTAAAATCCTAAGAGCTAGACCCCCAAAAGAAATTCTGGTTTTTGTTGACAACCATTGAACCTATCTTTGGCAATAAAAAAATTAAGAGCAGGCTAATCATGAAATTAATATAATAAAACCCATGAATTAAGTTCAAAATTCATAACTCCACTACAAATAGTAATTTTTTTACCTAAAAAATTTTATTACACCAACCATTTAATTTTTTTCCCATACCTAACAGAACAAACAAGTATAGATAGTAAATGAAATTTAGTTATTCAGAGTTCAGATGGATTTAAAAATCCAAAGTTGATGAAAGAGGTGACAATGTTTGGGAATTGGGGGTGGTTTGGGGGTCAGAATGATGAGAGGACCCATTATTAATTTCACACCACACCTACTGAATTTGAGTTGATAGGCACTGCTAACGTTGCTTGTGTTGCTAAATTGAGGCGTGAGGAAATTTGGATCTGAACTTAAAATTCTGGCTTTGTATTGTTAACTCATCTCATAATGTGGCTTTGTGTTTTATTTTTATTTGTTACAAAACTGTACTCTTAGTGTGGTTGTAAATTATTTTTATTGTGTTTAGGTTGTACTATAAAACGTTGCGTAGTCTGTTGAGGATAGAAGTAGACAACTAGTTGCTGGACTCAAGTTACACTCATCCATTCATCTGCAGTGTCACCGCAAGCAAAGCTTTAGTTAGTAGCCTATTTTGAGGTATGTATGTGATTCTGAAACTTATGTCCTCATTTATTACATTGTTGCTTGATATGTAGCCTAGAGATTCCCAAATATTACCAGTTAGTTACTAGTTAGAGAGTATGGAAAGATGGGTATAGCTTAAATAGGAGGTTAAGAGTGAGATTCAGCTTTGTTAGAAAAGGTTGTAGTGGCTTGGTTGTAAATAGGCGATATATATATATATATATATATATATATATATATATATATATATATATATATATATATATAAACTTTACAATAGAAAACAAACACTTTTTCTTAACAATAAGAACATGTGGGCCGAGCTCATATACTGAAGAGTAAATCTTATTGACTTCTATGATAGTAACTTGACTCTCAACACTTTGAAAACAAGTGGTTTAGTGAGATAGTTATCAATTTTTTTAGTATCATAGAAATGACATAGAAGAACAAGGTAGAAAATGATGGCATAATAAGTTATTTTAAGAATTTCTATTTTCCTTTGTTTTGACAAACAATAGAGAAAATAATTTATGAATTTAGATGAAATCATCAAAGTGCTTCTAATTCTGACTGCAACATTGTACCCGCCATCTCTTTTTCATACTTGAGATTCTTCATCCTAGTTAGCTCATCAAGTGACCTTTCTGCCTCCTTCTTCAATAAACCAATTTCACTCACCAGCTCATTTCTTTCCACTGTTCTAAATGTAGAAAGCAATATCAAGTCCAGAACTGGCATCAGAACTTGACAATGTAATGTCAGAACCACTAGATGTTCTACAATCAACACTCAGTGCAGCTCCATTGGTGTTTGCTTTGGCAGACACATCCTATGAAACATAGAAAGAGGAAGTTTAATAATTTCCACAGAAAGCAGATAACCTTTGCACTTACAAAGGACATGACTGTTGAGTTTATATATCGAGGAAATTTTCAATTATGAAACATGATTGTAAAATATAGAGATACCAATCCCTCCCTCCCCCCATCAATCTTCAAAGAAAGAATGTTCAGACAAAAAAGAAAAGTTATTTTTTATTTTGTAGACCAGGATACATAAACAAGCCAAAGTGATTCCAAGGCTCCTAGCCCCAGTGAGTGAAACCTTACTTCATAAGAATCAATTTTAGAGTTTGCGTCTATCTCTCCATTGCTTAAGTAGGTCTTGAAACTTCTATCATTGGGTTTTAGTTTGGCATCTTCACAATCCTCTTCATCTCTGCAAATGTTATTTGACAACAAGAAACTCCATCATCAAAAAACAATTGAATATGATACATTTATTTTAAGTTATAGGTAGGTATAGGTTTAAGGTGAATTGTGTCTATAATTTTAGATATATTTATAAAAATATTGATTTAATAGATAGAATACATGTATTAAGCTTTACCAATTCTTTAAAGTTGCCTAAAAAAATTCTTTAAAGTCTGATTAATTATTTTGTTCAACATTGGATTTTTTTGGCTTTATGAATAAATAAAAGAATGGCTTGTTTCAAACTTTTTCATCCAATACAAAACACTGCAGAGATGTGATATTTATAGAAAAAATAATTATTTTATATAAATGAATTTCTTTGCCTAATCATAAATATATGTATATTATTCACCGAAAAAAATATGTATTAAGTTTCTATTTTGTTTTCTAGTTTAGAATAAAAATTTATTTAAATTTGATACTATTTTTGAATAAAATATTTTTTTTTCAATTTAAATATGCATAAAAAATACTAACAACCTTAAATTAGAACATATAATGAATTACAGATTGTTAATTTAATATATATGTTTTATACTAACGGGTTTTCACCCTTCTTCTTCGCCCCCAACCCTCCACTACTTGTATTTTTCATTAAAAATAATCTTCAAATATATAAAATTATTATAGGTGACAATTTTTGTAATAACTGTATGCTGACAATTTAAATGTGAAATTAATCTTTAGTTAAATTAAATAATTTATGTTAATTGATTCATGTGTATGGTTTCATTATTATAATGTCCTTGTTCCAACACAGGCTATGACAAAGCATTTTAAAAAGCTTGGGTTTACTCAAATCCAAAGCATGACCAAAATAGTTGCCAACTAGGGACTAAATGTAGGAACTGATAGTTTTCTTTGTTATGGTTTTTGCTTTAAAATTTATTGATAGTCTAGTTCTTTCTATTGAATAACTGCCTCTAGTGCCTTAGGAGTTATGATACGACATGATTTTGAATTTTAACAAGGAGACTGTCTAGTATTTTTATTATAAAAAATAGTATGATCTGCCGCTGCCATGCCCCCCTTCTTGGTCCGATCCCATCTCCGCCTACATCTCCAGTGTTCTTCTAGGTTGTGGTTGTCTGTGAAAAGGGGTGATATATATCAATATTAATTAATTAAACTTTTTGGCTACTTCTAGATGAGTTTTGATGCAGATCCTATATTTTAATGAGTGGATGTATGTAGTTGCATGTGTGCCCCCCCTCTTGCAAATGACATACTAAGACGGTTACAGGCAAAACCGTCTTAGTATTTCTCACTTTCTAAGACGGTTTTTAGCAATAATCGTCTTAGAAAGTTGGCTTATCATAACAGTTAACAGCTGATAACCGCCTTGAATAAAAAGTACATTTTAAGACGGTTATTTCTAGAACTGTCTTAGTAACACCAATCTTTAAAGACGGTTCCAAAACCGTCATTGTAGAGGTTGACACATTTTATGACACTGCGTGCTATGACGGTTCAAAACTGTCATAAAATGACCTGCAAAACCGACTTAAAAAGCTTTATTTGTAGAAGTGCCTTTTAATGAAACAAATAAATTAATCTGTATAAACCAATATATAGTTTTTAAAGAAGCTAAAATAGACAAGTAAATATATCACGAAAATCCAAAACAAAAGTTCATAATTCATTAATTACAATACCTTATTATTATCAGTAAAAAACTTGAGGCTAGCTCACTTGGTTGGGACATTGCAAGTGCTCGGGAAAAGTTTCAATACTTCCTCCTAATGGAAGGATGCAATAGTACTAACTATGTAGAATGACGATGTGCGGAAGGACCATAGAGTCGATGTAGGTATTGCGGTTATTTGATTTTTGTTTCCTCAAAATCTCTTTTTTCTTCTCATCAAATTTTCCTTCCTTTTTTCTCTCAATGAAAAGTTGAATCCATCTAATATCTTATCTTTAATTTCTTTACAAATTGTGATTTTACAGTGACTATTCTCGAATTTTATCGAAGTAATCATCAAGAGGCAATCGACTAGGGTATTGGGGGTTTGTTTGGTCGGAAGCAACAAAATTGGGGGTTTGTTTGGTCGGAAGCAACAAAATTGGAGCGAGTTGAAAATGAATCCAATTAAGAGTTCATAGGAGCAAGGCTGCATTAATCAACAACAATGAGGTAAATTGAGTTATCAAAGAGATAAGGATGAATATATCATTGAAAATTTTGACTTGGGTAGTCATTGAATGATTTTTTCCTTCTATGCATTTCTTGTATGAATTTTTTTGCTCATGGGTCTAAATGTTTTCATTTCTTCTAACCAATGTATTATTGTTGATTCATTGGCAAACATACTAAGTCGTTAACAAGCTAAGTTTTCTAGCACTGTTGTCAAGCACTTGTGTCTCAAAACTAGGCAATTTTACATTTTTCTACTTATTTAGGCTTCATTCTTTTATTTAGATTTATTTTCCTATTTTGTTTATGCAAACTAGGATCTCAACTGATCCTTTTGTATTTTGACCTGGAAGTTGAGAACATAACTAGGAGAAACAATAGTTTGACAAGGAATAGGAAGGCACTAGAGAGGCTAGCTATATAAGAGCCCAATTCACCTGTTTCGCCAAATCTTCCTCTACCACCTATTCAAGTGGAAGAATGATACAATCCTATCCCCTAAGGGCATTGGATAAAAGACTCCAAGAAGATTGAGCCAGAGCTGCAAGAGAAGGCCCTAGGGTTCTCATGAGCCTTATGGTAGACTTCGGGTCCATGGGCTAAGTATGAGCCCACTTATCTTTGTACATATTAGATTAAGGTTTCATTATTTTTGGGCCTTGTATTTAGTGCTCCATAACGTAGGTAAGGTACCCTAGAAATGTAAGATTTTTCAGCCCTTGTATTTTAGGGCACCTAGACTAGTTTTTGTATTAGGGGTAGTTTTATAATTTCACATGCATTAAGTGAATATTTGATGTGTTTCTTGGAAAATAAATTTAATTGAATTGGAAGAAGTCCAATCCAATTAAATTTTAGAGGGGGAGGTGAACATTTGCTTGCTGCAGCTCATTGCCACATCATATAGTCACATTTTGTGCATGTCCTTCATGCTTTACATGCCTTATGACACCTAAGCACACTTAGTGGAGAATCTTGGACTTGATCTTGGATTAGTGGGTTGAATCATATCTAAAAATCTCTAATCATAATTAGTGAAATTTTGGCTCCACAAATTCAATTTCAAATTCAAGTTAAATTTGAAAATTTCTCTCCAATTTTGTGTGACACTTAGGCTATAAATAGAGGCCATGTGTGTGCATTTTTTCAACTTTGATCATTTGGAAATTACACTTCAAAGTTCAGACCTCATTTGAGGCACAAAATTTTGTTCTCCTTCTCTCCTTCTCCCTCAATTCATTTTCTCCTACCTTTAAGCTCTTACCCATGGCTTCCCATGGTGGTGAGTTCGTTCTTGACTCATCTTCTACTTGAAGTGGCGTCTCTAATCATCTTTCTTCCTTCTTCATTCCACTGCCATTGATCTTCAAGAAGCAAAGAACTCCATTGATGAAGAAGATCCAAGGCCTACAAGCTCCACATGGAGCTACGTCATGTGGTATCAAGAGCATCTTCATCTAGGTGATATTCTTTTGCTTCCTTTATCTTTTTGTTCGGTCAATTCACTTTAATTCCTTGTCCTTAATCTTATTCTCCATGTATATCCTCCATTGTCTTATGGTTTGGTGTTGTTTAGTGTAGATTCAAAAAAATAAACCGATTAAATCTTAGATCTACACTTGTTCTTGCATTTCAATGGTTCAAATTTTATAGATCTACTCTTGAATCATGTTTTTGTGATAATTTTAGGTTCTATCATTTTTCAGTCATAATCTTCTTGTGCTGAACCTTTAGATTTAAATTTTCTTCCAAAATATTGATTAGAAAAAAACACAAAAATCTAAGTGTAAATCACTTATTCCATGTTGTCTTAGAATCATGTTTAGTCATAATATTTGTCACATTATGTTCTAAGTTTGTGTTGAATTTTGATTTTGTCGATTGAATCCTAGATACATTTGTTCATGTATTCTTGTCATTCTTAGCCTATATTTTGAATTTTGAGTCTAATTCATGAATTTTATTTAGTTCATAACATGGTCTAAATCAATTCCTAGAAGTAGTCTTGTTGTTGAACTTTTTGTTTGTTTTTTAAGTTTCCTACATGATGCCTATGAAGAAGTTGAGTTGTGCTGCTGAGTTGTGGCTAGATTTGTGAATCAAAATAAGTCTTAAGCTCTCTTGAATTGTGTTATTCAAGAATTTTGAGCATAAGCAAACACAAATTCTAATTATCCAAGTCTTAAGCAATATAAACACTACTCTTGATTTCTAGGTTGAAATTGCTGGTATTGGCAACTTGAACATACGAACTTATAAAAATTACTGGGAATTGGTCACTGCGAATTTTGAGCTGAAAATTTTACTACATTTTCTAGACATATGGAAAAAAATTATAAAAAAAGAACCAAGTGATTTGGATAAAATTAAAAATGCTAAAAATGACACAATTTGGCAGGAAAATCAATGTCCAGGAAAAACAGTGAAAGGGAAGTGTGCTTGTTGTTTTGGCTCAAAATTTGTTATATAATTGGTGCCTATTTTATACCAATTGTAGTTCTGAAATTTCAATTGAAAATTAGTGTGAAAAAAAGTGGCAAAACTAGAGGTTTCTTGAGTCTTATTTTTTAAGTTTTTTTTTACTCTACTCTAGAGCCATTCTAGGTTTCTCTTTGAGTCCTAGCTTGCTTTTGTGTGCTTTTTATTGCTTTAATTATTGAATAATCCTTGAAAATTGTCTTGTTAAAACTCTATTGGTTTAGCTTTCATTTCATTTTTTGGTCTTTGGTTATTGCTTGTCTCTTTGTTTCGTTATTTGTGAGTTGCCATATAGGGAATTGGAAAGGAGGATTGGCGCCATCCCTTGAAGAATTTGAGTCAAGAAGCAAGGGACCAACCACCTTAAGAGCTATTGGACTAAGAAGCACTTCAAATTGAGTGAATCACCAAAGAGAGCACAACCACCAAAATTGATGACTGTTTTGTAATTTTGTAATTGGCAATTTACTTACCTTTATTGCTTTCAAATTTTGTAACAAAAAAGACTTTCATTGGAAATGTGTTGGAAGCCTCCAATAGGTTACCAAACTTCCATTTGTGTGTAATAATTTTAGGCAATTTTACCTTAGGATAGTGAGTGTTTTGTTGGGAACCTTAAATGTGGTCATCCAAACACTCCTAGGATCCGCCTAGTTTACATTTCTTGCTTACTTTCATAGCTTATTTTCTTTACTAGTCACGCCTAGTTTGTTTATCTTGTAATTACATAATACTTTCTTCTTGCTTATCACACTTATCTTGAGTTCTTTTGAACCCTAGCTTTTACCTTTTAGAAACCTCAGACAAGAAAGAACCACAACTTAGGAACTAACATGAGTCATCATTCATCTAGTGTTAATGGCGAGGGTACTAGACACTAGTCATAAGGATCCTCCATCTAGAATCTTATATGAGTTGAGGTCCCTCAAGTTATGGAAAGAAAAACTAGAAAGAAAAGAAAAAGGAAAAGAGAGGGTAGAAATAAATCAATATGAGAGAGAATAAATATAAGAAAAAGAAAGAAGAAAAATAATGAAAGAAATGAAAAGAGAAAAACATGCCTCCTATAGTAGTCATGACTCTTGTAAGGGTTTAAGTGAAGAACTTAGCAACTATTATAGAGGGTGCCATAGTTCACATACTAAATATCATTCCCAAAGAAGAGAAAAGGATAGAAGGCCTCGAGAGGTTAACATTTGCCTCCCATATTTCCATGGAAAAGATAATGTTGAGGCTTACTTAGATTGAAAAATGAAGGTTGAACAATTCTTTGCTTGCCATCATATTAGCAAAGAGAGAAAAGTTCCATTGGCTACCCTTAGCTTTCAAGGGTATGCCCTCTATTGGTGGACTTCCCTTGTTAGAGCACGAAGGATTCATGGGGACCCTCCAGTAGAGTATTGAAATGATCTTAAGAGTTCCCTTAGGAAGAGGCACATTCCCTCCTACTATGAAAGAGAGCTTATGGACAAGCTCCAAAGGCTTAGACAAGAGAGTATGAGTGTTGAAGAATATAGACAACAAATGGAACTACTCCTTTTAAGAGCTGGACTTAGGGAGGAGGAAAGAACAAACATAGCTAGGTTCCTTAGTGGGCTTAATATGGAAAGGTTGAACTCCTTCCATATAGGGACCTAGATGAGCTAGTCCAACTTTGTATAAGAGTGGAGCAACAACTTAAAAGAAAACATTCTTCAAAATCTTATGGCTTTCACTCTTATCCAAGGAAGGACCAAGCCCCAGGAATTTTGGAGGCTGCAACTTTAAAACCCAAGGAAGATAAGGGTAAGACCATAGAGAAATCCACCCCTAAGACTAGTTCCCAAGAAAGGACTAGTAACATTAAATGCTTCAAATGTCTTGGGAGAGGTCACATTGCCTTTCAATGCCTCACAAAGAAAACCATGATTATGAGGGGTCAAGACATTTATAGTAGTCAATAGGAGAATAATTCTTCCCCTTCTTCTAGTGGAAGTGAAGATGAAGTAAGGGGTGAAGAGTCTAGTGAGGAAGTCTACTCCCATGAAGAAGGTGACCTCCTAATGGTTAGAAGACTCCTTGGAGGTCAATCTTATGATCTATCTCAATTCCAAAGAGAGAATATCTTTCATACAAGATGCAAAATTTTAGATAAAACTTGTTCTCTCATTGTGGATAGTGGATCTTGTTGCAATTGTTGTAGCAAAAGATTAGTTTCCAAGTTGAACCTCACTATCATTCCCCACCCAAAACCTTATAAACTTCAATGGCTCAATGAGCAAGGGAAAATGATAGTTAATCAACAAGTAAAGGTACCTTTCTCTATTGGGACATATAAGGATGAAGTTAATTGTGATATAGTGCCCATGGAGGTAGGGCATATTCTTTTAGGAAGGCCATGGAAATTTGATAGGAAGATCATTTACAATGGCCTAAATAATGAGATTACCCTCACCTATCTTGCCATTAAATTTGTGTTGCATCCTCAAACACCTTCATAGGTGGCCAAAGATCAATTAACTATGAAAGATAAAAGGGATGATGAAGAAAAACTAGAAAAACAAAATTAAAAGAAGGATAGTAAGGCCTTGTCTTCATAGGCCAAGGGGAAGGGAAAAGAGGAAAAGGATTCCTCCAAGAAGATTGTTAAGAAGGAAAATCATTTTGCAACAAAAGGTGATATCAAAGAAGCATTCCTTCTTAAACAATCTTTTTACCTTCTCCTATTAAGGGAAACATCCCTTAGCACTGCCATACCTCTTGAGCTTGAGGTTTTTCCTCAAGTAAATGAGTTATTGGATGAGGGTTTGGTTTGTAAGAGCTTAACTCTTCGAGCTTTGTTGGTGCCCAAAATAGGTATTATGAGGCACCGAATCCCTATGATAGGTGATATGATGAATATGCTGAGTGGTGCAACCCTCTTTTGTAAAATCACCCATACATCCAACATCTTCATGATTCACATACATAGGGACTCATTAGGTAGGTTTGTTCTTATTTTTAGTTTCAATACAAACTTAGGCGCTCATATGGAACACCTTAGGTTTGTCGTACTTTTTGGTAGGAATAATCAACATGAAAATACAAAAAAAAGTATGTTTTATTGCATTACTTTCCTTAATTTTTAAATAGTGATCAAGGGGTTCCCACGAACCATAAGAGAATAAAGGTCATTCCTGAGTGGCCTACTCCACCAAGTATAAGTAAAATTTGGTGCTTCCATGACTTAACAAACTTTTACAAAAGGTTTGTCCTATATTTTTCTATACTAGCTTGTAGCACCACTCATTGAGTTGCTGAGGAACCATCTTCCCTCACGGGAAGATGCCCAGGAAATGGGTTTTTAGACCTTACCTTACTCCAACATACCAAACACCACTAATATATATGTTTTTATTCTTTTTACAGGTGTTGAGGGAAAAAGCCCAGAGTTTCAAGAACCTCTAGATTTGAGGTCATATCCTTTTCAAGGGGGGGGGGGGATGATGCAATCCTACCCTTCAAGGGCATTGGATAGAAGACTCCAAGAAGATTGGGCCAGAGATGCAAGAGAAGGCCCTAGGGTTCTCATGAGCCTTAGGGTAGATTTCAGGCCCATGGGCTAAGTATGAGCCCACATATCTTTGTACATATTAGATTAAGGTTTCATTATTTTTGGGCCTTGTATTTAGGGCTCCATAATGTAGGTAAGGTACCCTAGAAATGTAGGATTTTTCAGCCTTTGTATTTTAGGGCACCTAGACTAGTTTTTGTATTATGGTAGTTTTGTAATTTCACATGCATTAAGTGAATATTTGATGTGTGTCTTGGAAAATAAATTTAATTGAATTGGGAGAAGCCCAATCCAATTAAATTTTAGAGGGGGAGGTGAGCATTTGCTTGCTACAGCTCATTGCCACATCATATAGTCACATTTTGTGCATGTCCTTCATGCTTTACATGCCTCATGACACCTAAGCACACTCAGTGGAGAATCTTTGACTTGATCTTGGATTAGTGGGCTGAACTATAGCTAAAAATCACTAATCATAATTAGTGAAATTTTGGCTCCACAAATTCAATTTCAAATTCAAGTCAAATTTGAAAATTTCTCTCCAATTTTGTGTGACACTTAGGCTATAAATAGAGGCCATGTGTGTGCATTTTTTCAACTTTGATCATTTGAGAATTACACTTCAAAGTTTAGACCTCATTTGAGGCATAAAATTTCGTGCTCTTTCTTCCTTTTCCATTCCGCTGCCACTGATCTTCAAGAAGCAAAGGACTCCATTGATGATGAAGATCCAAGGCCTACAAGCTCCACATGGAGCTACATCAAAGAATAACTTGTCATAGCGGAAGAAGACCATGGAAATCAACTACCAAGATGGACTCTACGGGTGCGTTTGATTCGCTAAAAAATAAGGGACTGGACAACACAAAAATACTTATTCAAGGTTTGATTTAAAAAACGATTGAGGGATAGTCCAAAATAAAGAATGATGGATTGGACAAATACCCAAAAACTTGTAACTCACCAAACCCTAGTACAACTTTTTGTCCAGTGTCTAACAAAAATAAAAATACAACACTATCCCTATTTTTTGACTTTTCATTATTCCACTCCTTTTGTCTCTTCCCATATGTGTCTCCTTCTCTAAACCTCTCTCTCCAAATGTCGTACCTTGGCCACCGGCGAGGGCCACCTTGGCTGCCAGCGTGGGCACCTTGGCCGCCAGCGAGGGTCGTATGGACTGCCGCTGTTCCCATTTTGCTCATTATTTGTTTCTTTTCATTGTTAATTTATTCAAATGTTCCCATCATCATCTTCCTCTTTCTCACTATGTTTTTTTTCTTTTGGCTAACTTCGACGAAGGCGCGTCATGTTGCCATTGTCATCGTCATGACCCTATGGAGGCCTCATGCTGCCAGGCCCTATGCCTGATGGCGTTAGGGGCCGTGCCTCCTCAGTGGAGTTGTCTCTCCTTTGTTGTGATGTCAAGGTGCTGTTAATGCACCTAGGGTTTTATAGTAAAATTTACATTATTTTGTCCAGTACATAAGCACATTAAACAAGATCCAAAACAAAATTACTTGTATCGTGCATCGACCACCAAATAGTGTACAATACAAAAAGTGTTCTTGTGACTTAGCTACTTGCCCAATGCTGTTTTGTCTATCCTATCATTTTAGCAAATCAAACGCACCCTACATGACTACTTGGCCAACATTAGGCCACATTATTTCAACACCATTGCTAGGCCAAATGTGATGACTCACAATGTGGAAATAAAAGCATCTCTCATTTAATCAATCCAACAAAATAATTTCGTGGATTTGATTATGAAGATCCTGATGCCCACTTGACTACCTTTGTGTGTATTTGCAATACGGTGAAGATTCATCAAGTGGATGGCGATTTCATTCTTATTAGTCTTTTCCCATTTTCACTTGCTGACAAGGCTAAGCATTAGTACCAAGCTATTCCTCCCAACATTCCTTTGACATGGGATGACCTTTGTGTTAAATTCTTGAATAAATTCTTCCCTCAATCCAAGATCAATAAAAGGAAGATGGTTATTGCTACTTTCACTCAAGGAGTTGTGAGTCACTTTGTGAAGCTTGGGAGGAATTTAATAGTCTATTAAGACAATGTCCATATCATGGCTCTGATGATGGAGGTCAAATTAACACTTTCTTAGTGGGCTTGAGACCTCAAACTAATCTTATGCTTGATGCTTCAGTTGGAAGCAAAATCATGTACAAAACATCAGTTGAAGCCAAAGAGATCATTGGAATATGACCTCCAATGACTATGAGGTTCATCATGAAAGAACTCCCTACTCCTGCACAAAAGAGAGGAGTCCTTGAGTTAAATTCTCATGATTCAATCTTGGCTCAAAACAATTTGCTCACTCAACAACTTGATGCACTCACCAAGAAAATTTCAAAAATTCCTCAACTCCAAAGTGGGCAAGCTCCTCAATCTGGTGCTCAACAAGTTTTAAGTTGTGCTCTTTGTGGAGGTGGTCACCCAAGTGATCAATGCTTCATGCTAGGTGGTTCCCAAGAAGAAATGAATTGCATGGGAAATCAAAACTGCCAAGGAATTTATGGCAATCCTCCTTATAGCAATGCCTTTAATCAAGGGTGGAGGAACAACAACAACCTTGGTTAGAAGCAAGATATCGGTCCCTCCAATAGACCACCACCTCATGGTAATCAAGCTCAACAAGGCCAACAATATTAACCTTTTCATCAAGACCATACTTTTAAGTTGGAGGACACTCTCAATCAATCCATGCAAATCTCTATCACCAATCAAAAGAATACATATGCTTCTATCAAGAACCTTGAGATGCAATTTGGATAAATTGCTAAGGATGTGGCGGAACTTAAAAGTGGAGCACTCTCGGCCATTGCACAAACTAACCCAAATGAGCATTGTAATTTGATCTCTACAAGGAGGGGTAAATTGGTAGGTGAGTTAGGTAGAGAGAAAATGAGTAAGAGGTTCTAGTTAAGGAAGTTAAAGATGATGAGGAAGGTGAGATTGAGGAAGAAAGTGAGAAAAAGTGTAAGGGTAGTGAAAAAGTTGAGAGTGAGAAAAAGAAGAAAAATGAAGAAGAAAGGGAGAAAGAGGTAATGAAGGAAGGTGGAAAGTTGAAAACAAAGAATCAATTAGCCAGAGAAAAGAAGAAGGTTGTAGTTAATCCTCCTGCCAAGGATCTTCCATAAGCATATGCTCCTATAAGGAAGGACAAAGAAAGGAAATATGCAAGGTTTCTAGAGATTTTCAAAAGACTGCAAGTCAATATTCCTTTTTTGGAAGCTCTAGAGAAGATGCCCACCTATGTCAAATTTATGAAAGAGCTTTTCACCATGAAGATATTCATTGAGCAAGATACAATTCAATTGCCAACTTGATGTAGTGCCATTTTTCTAAATGATTTGCCACCAAAATTCCTAGATCGGGTAGCTTCACCATTCTAATAACTAAATCTCAAGGTGTGGAGAGATTTACTTGACCTTGAAGCTAGCATCAATCTTTTGACTTTCTCATTATTGGCAAAGAATAGTGATCTTGATCTTAAGTCCACCTGGATGACTCTCCAATTGGTGGGCCGTTCCATTAAGCATCCATATGGTGTTGTTGAAGATGTACTTGTCAAAGTGGATAAAACCATTTTTCCTGTTGATTTTGTAGTGATGGACATGGAGGAAGACTCAAAAGTGCCATTTATTTTGGGAAGAACCTCTATGCATGCGGCTAAGATCTTGCTTAATGTGCATAATGGCCAAACAAAGCTAAGGGTGCATGATTAAGAGACCACATTCAATCTGTTTGAATCAACAAAAAGATGAAGAATCTTGTTCTCAAGTGGATGTACTTGATGAAGTTGTTGTGGACACTAGAAAGCAATTGCATATCTCTTTTCCTCTTGAGAAGGTTCTTATTGATACATTTGAAGCGCTTAATGAGGAAGAAGAAAAGGTGATTGGAGAATGTCTACCAAGTCTTGATGCTTTGAAAGAGATTCCTCCACATGAGGTAAAAAAAAAAGAGGAAGGAATGAAGGTGAAAAAGAAGATAAAGAAAGTCAAGGATGAGCTTCATATGCTTCCTCTTGGTCTTAAGTATGTCTCTTTCAAAGAAGATGATGAAAAACAAGCTATCATGAGCAAACTCAAATCTAACTTCTACAAGTCAATTGCTAGGAAACTCAAATCCAAATTGTCCAAACACTCCACAATACAAAATTCTAAACCTTATGGAGTTGTGGAACTTGAAGAACCTACCTCTCAAAAGAATTGGGTGGTTAATGGCCAAAGGCTCAAGCTATATTTGTGATGCAATCCTACCCCGCAAGGGCATTGGTTAGAAGACTCCAAGTAGATTGGGCTAGAGATCCAAGGAAAGGCCCTAGGGTTCTCATGAGCCTTAGGGTAGATTTCGAGCCCATGAGCTAAGTATGAGCCCGCTTATCTTTGTAAATATTAGAATAGGTTTTTCCTTCGTCAAGGCCTTGTATTTTGGCCATTCTAGTAGTATAGGGTTTTAGCCTTGTATTTCGGGGCATTTTGAGTTGTCTTTGTAATAAGGACTTTTTTTTTATTTTCATGTTTTTTGTCATGGGGGTGAGCTTAGCTATTATAGGGGGTGTGTAGCTAAGCTCTAGCTTCTCATCTCAAGGAGGTGAGCTTAGCTATTAGAGAGGTATGTGTAGCTAAGCTCTAGCTTCTTTACGAATCTTCTTAAGGAAGCTTCTCAAGGAGGTGAGCTTAGTTATGAGAGGGGTGTGTGTAGCTAAGCTCTAGCTTCTCAAGGAAGTTTTCTCAAAGAAGCTTCTCAAGGAAGTTTTCTCAAGAAAGCTTCTCAAGGAAGCTACCTAGTCTATAAATAGAAGCATGTGTAACACTTGTTGTAACTTTGATGAATGAGAGTCTTGTGAGACATACTTCAAAGTTCCACTTCTCTCCCTCTTTTATTCCTTCAATTTCGTGCTCCCCCCTCTCTCTTTCTCTCCCTCTTTCTTTTCCTCCATTGAAGCATCCTTCCAAGCTTCTTATCCAAGGCTCATCTTGGTGGTGAAGCTCCTTCTTCCATGGCTTATTCCCTAGTGGATGGCGCCTCCTCTCACCTCTTCTCCTTTGTCTTCCGCTGCATTTCCATGGTGGAAAATCACCATTAAAGGACCTCATTGAAGCTCAAAGATCCAGCTTCCATAGAATCCCCACAAGCAAGCTTCCATCAAGTGGTAATCAGAGCACAAGAGCTTCAAGTAGGTGCTCCTTAAACCTCCATTAATTTTTTGCTTTACCTTCTCTTCCATCGTTTTTTCTTCATTTTTCTCCATGTATCTCCTCACATGTCTTGTTCTAAATGTTGTTAACATGATTCTTTAGAGTTTGCACCGATTAAACTTGCTATAGAAGTTAGATTTGATTTTCTATGGTTCAAATTTCTTGTTCTTGTTCTTGAACCATGAATTGTGTTGAGTTTAGGATCCTTTGAGTTTTGTCTTGTTATTTTTTGTGGCTGAAACCTAAACCATAAAATTCTTACAAAAATATTAAAGTAGAAGAAAACCTCAAAAATCTAGAGTGACTTGTTCACCTATTGTAGTTTTGTCATAGAAGTCATGTCTAGTCATGAAACTTGTCACATAAGATTTCTTATGTTGTGCTGAATTTTATTTTCTTGTTTCTTTGTCTAACTCATTTGTTCATGAGTGTATGAAATTCTTTTAGCCTATTATTTGATTTGAGTCAAATCTTTCATGTTAATTAGTCCTTAACATGTTCATGCAAAATTCATAGAGTCTTTGATTGTGAACCTTTTCTTGAACTTTTAGGTTTCCTTATGATTGTGTCTATTGTGAATTTGAGTTTTGGTGATTGAATTGCTGGCTGAAATGTTGATCCTAAGTGAATATTGAACTCCTAAAACTGTGGTAAACAATCCTAGTGAGTTCAACATACATAGGAAGGTTGAAAGTAAGCCCAAGGCAATCAATATACCATGCTTGAAGAAACAAATCGCTGGTGCTGGCAGCTTGGACATACAAACTTGTAAAAATTACTGAGAATTGGTTACTTCGAATTTTGAGCTGAAATTTTTACTGAATTTTCTAGACATCTGGAAAAAATTTATAAAAAAAGAAACAAGTGATTTGGATAAAAGGAAAAAATACGAAAAATCACACAAGTTGGCAGGAAAATCAGTATCCAGAAAAAAACGGGTGAAAGGGAAGTGTGCTTGTTGTTTTGGCTCAAAATTTATTCTATAATTGGAAATTTCAATTCAAAATTAGTGTGAAGACAAGTGCTAAAGCTAGAGTTTTGTTGAGTCTTTTTTTTTCAGTTTTTTTTACTCTACTCTAGAGCCATTCTAAGTTTCTCTTTGAGTCCTAGCTTGCTTCTATGTCCTTTTCATTGCTTTAATTGTTGAATAATCCTTGAAAAATTGTCTTGTTAAAACTCCATTGGTTTAGCTTTCATTTTATTTTTTTTGGTCTTTGGTTATTGCTTGTCTCTTTGTTTCCTTGTTTGTGGGTTGCCATATAGGAATTGGAAGGAGGATTGGTGCCATCCCTTGAAGAATTTGAGTCCAGAAGTAAGGGGCCAACCACCTTAAGAGCTATTGGACTAAGAAGCACTCCAAATTGAGTGAATCACCAAAGAGAGAACAACCACCAAAATTGAGGACCGTTTTGTAATTTTGTAATTTGCAATTTACTTACCTTCATTGCTTTCAAGTTTTTGTAACAAAAAGGCCTTTCATTGGAAGTGTGTTGGGAGCCTCCAATAGGTTACCAAACTTCCATTTGTGTGTAATAATTTTAGGCAATTTTTACTTAGGATAGTGAGTGTTTTGTTGGGAAACTTGAATGTGGTCATCCAAACACTCTTAGGATTCACCTAGTTTACATTTCTTGCTTACTTTCATAGCTTATTTCTTTTACCTTCCATTGTCAAACCGCCTAGATAGCTTGCATTTTACCAATTAGTTTTTTTACCTTATCTTTCACACCTCTTTTAGTGTTTATTTGGATAGTTTCAATCATAGTTTCTTTTACCTTTTCTTTTCAAACCTCCAACAAGAAAGAACCACAAATTAGGAACCAACATGAGTCATCATTCATCTAGTGTTAATGGCGAGGGTACTAGTCATTGCCGCATGCTGTCAATGACGTG
>NC_016088.4:38438787-38501561 GCF_000004515.6 Glycine max | reverse complement strand
TATTCCAAATTTCCACTTGAATTTGGAATTGAATTTGTAGAGCCAAATTTTGGAGCCAAAAATTCACTAATTATGATTAGTGAATTTTAGCTATGGTTCAGCCCACTAATCCAAGATCAAGTCCAAGATTCTCTACTAGGTGTGCTTAGGTGTCATGAGGCATGTAAAGCATGAAGGACATGCACAAAGTGTGACTATATGATGCGGCAATGGGGTGTAGCAAGAAAATGCTCACCTCCCCCTCTAAAATTTAATTGGATTGTGCTTCTCCCAATTCAATTAAATTTATTTCCAACCACACACATCAAATATTCACTTAATGCATGTCAAATTACAAAACTACCCCTAATACAAAAACTAGTCTAGGTGCCCTAAAATACAAGGGCTGAAAAATCCTACATTTCTAGGGTACATTACCTATATTATGGAGCCCTAAATACAAGGCCCAAAAATAATGAAACCTTAATCTAATATGTACAAAGATAAGCGGGCTCATACTTAGCCCATGGGCTCGAAATCTACCCTAAGGCTCATGAGAACCCTAGGGCTTTCTCTTGCATCTCTGGCCCAATCTTCTTGGAGTCTTTTATCCAATGCCCTTACGGGGTAGGATTGCATCAATATTGCTAAAACAATGTTATCAAATCAATTTTCAAATCGTGAATCACCAAGCTAATTTTGAATGGTGAATCATAATTTATATAAAATGGTAAGATTCTAAGTGAATGAAAAATAACTTCAAATATATAAAGCACTTAACCATAAGTCTCATAAAGCAATATTATTATTTCTATATGACTTCACGAAGCCTCTATTTTGGAAGAATGGAAACAAGCAATGAAACAACCAAATGGAGTGCATGCATTGAATCCCCGTGTCATTTGAGAATGCCAATTCCAGCGGATGCAAAATTGGCATCAATTAAAAAGCTTCTCATACTAATCAAGTCATTAATAAAGAAGAAAAACATATCATTTTGTGTCTAGTAATTAAGTTGCTTGAGAAAGTGAGTTTAACTTATTAGAATGTTTATGTGCCTACCATGTGTTTGATCATGAACTAGGTAAGTCCTATACCTTGGAACTTTGCTAGCATTGGAAACTTGATGAGGCAGAATCATATTCCATGATAAATGTTTGGGATATTAAAATGGACAGTAGGAAACTTCGGGAACTAAATACAAGTATAGCCACATCTAACAACCTTCATTTTCTCCCTATCCATTTTCCACTTCCGATTTTGATCCTTTAATACACACTAACAACATTTATAATTTTTGCATACAAATCATGACAAGATGGTGAAAGCATACTTACAGAATTGACAAGTTTTGAGGCCATAGCTTGACAGGATTCCAAAGAGACAAGGGAATCTCCAGCACATGCAATGACTAACACTGGAATGTCTCTTACAACTTGTAACAATGATTCAACATTTTTAGCTGAAAGGATGGTTTCAGACATGGCAATTCTTATTTATATCATGCAATTAAAGCATAAGGTAAATGCACTACCTTCTCATAAATGTCCATGAGACTGCAGTGCAAGTCCTGTGAGAAAAAAATCAATATAATAATGAGCAAATGAATAGATTTTTAAATGAAATGTTTAGAAAGAGTTTTTATTTTGACAGGGATAGTCCTTTAATTCAATTAATATATGTCATGTGAATCTTGCATCTCAAACCTTATTCCCACATAGGATATTAGTCAACCTCTTCCGAAAGCTAAATATATATCCATAGTAACTTAGGACTTCATGCTACTTCATATATAGCTGGTAGCTCCTCGTCTAATTATATAAAAAAAAAATTTCATTTGAGTACAAATTTCATAGTCTCAAATTTATATAGATTAATCATAGTTACAATTGCAAAAATTAAAGTGTTTGAGCAAAGTATATATACAGCGCACAAAATTGGAATTTTATTTTGGTAAAACCTATGACATGTAACTTTAAAGCAAATGGTTCTTACACATATTTCTATATGAAACTCTAATTTTGAATGGAAACATTAACTAAAATAGCAAAAACACGTAAGATTTTGTGTCTGAGTTTATTCAGAAACATGAAAGCACCACATACATCACAACAATATCAGTTTAAATTTAAAATTAGGGTGCTTAAAAGAAAAAAAAATAGTTCTGACTGAAATTAGTTGTAAATGAACACAATGCTAGAGTTCAACAAGCAAAAAATCCAAATGAAAAACATCACATCCGACATGAGGAATCAACACTAGATCTAGTGAGAGAAAAACATTTATAAGGGATAATTATTCTCCTCAAAGCATCAAATCTACACCACCAAAGACCAATACTAAATAAAAACTCAATAGAAAATAGTATTTCATTTTATATACTCAAATGACAAAAGAAGAAGCACAAAAGAAAGTGAAAAAATATAAATAAAACTCATATCCATAACCACAACGGTCTAGATAGGACAAAACAGTAAGCAATTTAACTTGGTAACTAAATGCTACTTACAAATATAAATGATGCAAAGCAAAGCAAAAGAAGGTTTAGTTTTAAGAAAGAAAACAAAGGAGAAGGGTGATGAACCTGAAGCAGCGAGTGCAAAAATAATGAGTTGTTTAGAAGAAAGAACACTGGAAGTAGAGAAGAGTAGAGCGTGCAGAACCAAACTCTAAATGACTTGTTTGGTGTGTTGTGGGGATGTGCGAAAGACGTTGTCTCACTATTTATAGTCATCAATGCCCCATATGACCGGACACCAAAACCCGCGGTGTCTCCGTTAGATTTGACACCCAAATCAAAGGGGTCGGTGAGATTGCGATTTGCCTGACCATGTCGTCCGAGTGCGCGGCTCCAAGGAGGAGTCCAAGCCAAGGTCACGAATGTGGGAGTGCATGCCAAGACGACACTCTACTTTGGCATGTGTTGTGTTGTGCATTCTAATAGGGACTCAATGAATGAGTGAGGAAAATGGAATTAGGTTGGGTGAGCGATGGCGGAGGAGTTATTTTTGTTGTCGAGGAGGCAGACAAAGCAGAACCAGTGCACTGCTTGATAAGAGAGAGAAAGTGAAAAGGTTAGTGCGCACTGCCTAATACTGAAGAAGGAGAAAGCGAGAAAAAATGGAAATGTTCAAAGACGATTTTGGAAAAGTGTCTTTGTACAATATTCAATTACGACAATTTTTAGAATAACCATACTTCAACTCATAATTTTAAGGTGATTATTCAAAAATCATCTTTGTTATTAATGCCCTTAATTACAATATTGCCAGTGGTTTGTCTTTAAAGACGGTTTATGGTCGACCGTCATTATTAGTGCATCGTAATAAACAATATTTTTAGTAGTGGTAGAGGTTGTTGGGTATCCAATGTAAAGGTAAGGATGAGATTCAAAAAAAGAACATATTTCAAACTAGATGCTTGGTTCTGGGGAATGTGTGTTCTTTGAATATTGATAGGGGTAGTCATATTAATGTGTCCAACACAAGGTTGGCTAGCAAACCTAACCTTAAAACCACCCCCACACCCTAATCCTTATTGATTGAAATTTCCATATGAAGAATGTGAGTTCGTTGTAGACCAGTAAGTGTTGATGAGTTTTACCATTGGAAAAATTGATAACTACTAAATATGAGCTCTTTTTTATAATGAAAATATCCTTAAAATTATTATATAGCATTTATTCATGCTTAATTGTTAAGAATTGATATTTTTCCTATTCATGGCTTATAGATATGAAAAGGAGGGATTAAAAGCCTAAAAGATGAAGAAAGCAACAAAAAGTTAAAAAAAGGCCCAGCCCAAGACACATTGTTTACAGATTGGCAAGTGTACCAATTTTATCACAAGTAGTAAAGATTAAAATGGAAGATCGAGTGTCGAGTCCATAGGAACTTTATTTGTACTTGTGTTGGTAAATACCCAAATTGTAAGCAAGAGAATTAGTAGAAGAGAAAAGAAATTGTAAGTATGAAAATTAAGGGTAAAAGGGAAAAGAAAAAAATAACAAGAAAAATAAATAATAATTTAAATGCAAAAAGATGAATTCAGAATGTGATAATATTGGGGCCTAACATGCCTACCTACCCTTGATGCAATATTAATGTTTTTCTCTATTAACTGCTTTCCCAATTTTCACTCGCATATACTAATATGCTTAACCCTAATCCCTCATGATGAAAAACCTAATTTATGTATTCTCTCTCCCAAATCCCATTGCAAAGATTGAATCATAAATAGCATTAAGTATACAGATGTATGCAGATATGCAAAGGCGCAACAAAGTCACTCTATCCCTAATAATGCAATGTTGAGATGCTCTTTCCCAGTTCTTTAGACATTACCATTTCTTAATGTATAACTCCTAAAAACAAATGCATGCATGGCCAAACCACACAATAGAGATAAAGAGCAGAAAAAAGACAATAGAAATTGAAATTGCATTAATACATGAGAAGAACAGTTACATTACAAGGGCTTTGGCTGCTAGGCTCCAACAGAGGGGGGTTAAGCCTCTCACAGTCATGAGAGGTTAATAGAAGAAAGGGCTAGATGACTAGTAGTATGAAAAGGGGGAATGGCTAAGAAAAGCGGGTTTCCCCTAAGGGAGAGACTCAGACTTCAGATTTCTTCACTGGAGAGCTCTGAGACTCAATGTGTCCTTCCCTTATACTTCCTCCTCCTTATATAGGCTCTAGGTAGCTTAATTTTCATGCTGAATTCGCGCTTAGTGTGAGCTTTCACGCTAAGCGCACATTTGGGCTTCGTTGTGGGCTTTCTGCGTGCTAAGCCTGCAGCGACTAAGCCTAGAGTACATGCTAAGCCTACAATGCGTGCTAAGCCTGCTGTCTAATTCTTCCAACTTTTCTTCTAGTTTTTGCATCAATTTTTCCTCTAACGCAGTTAAAATCTTCTTCTTTTGAATTCTGCTAATCAAAAATTGCAAATATGTTAATTTCTTCATTATTTCCTTAAAAACAATAATAAAGTAAAGAAATTACACCTATTTATTAGCCAAAATTGACTATCAAATTAGCTCATATTTCACAATTCTCAAACTCCCCCAAATTAAAACATTTGCTTGTCCTCAAGCAAAAGACAAGTTCTGAATTTACCAACACATGAGATAAATGTGAAACCATTTCAAAGCTTTCAATGGCTGACCCTGAGCTTGCATTTGTCTTGATCTTGTGATGGAAGCATGAAGGAATGCACATGGAGATGAAAAAGGTTAGCAAGTAGAAACTTCATCAAGGTAGACTTACCACACTTCCTTCTTCACAAGGTTAGTGTTTCCCTCAGCGCACAAGTGTCTCAGCTAAAAGTGTTTTTAATCTAACAACTGAAAATAATATTCCCAACTTTTCACTTCATCTCAGTTAATGTAATCATACACACATATTGTGGATCACTAAGAGCTTTTTAGGCTTGTAACATGGTTGGGCTAACATGGAACTCATGGTTTTTCTTTGGATTCAAAATTAGGTTCTAAGATAGCACCTACCTGATAACCCATCACTTATATTTCACAGCCCCCAACTTTCCTGCCTTGTATTCCTAACAACACACAAAATTTATTTAGCACTTAGTTGTTATCAACTCTTTATTTGAAATACAATTTCTTTTTCAAATTTTTTTCTTTTCTCTTTTTTTTTTTAGAAATTGAATTGGTACTATAACAACTTATCACACTTTACATTTGAGTGTGTGTTGTTGGTGATGTTCTTGAAACAAAATTTTTCACCAATACCAACATTCCAACTCCCCCAAATTAAGGGTAAATTTTCCTTGAGCCATGCTCTCCTACAACCTATGATAAGGTGGTCATTAATTTCATTAGGTTCAGGTTTCAAAAACAATTTACTGCATTAGGCTCAACAAGATGCACGGGATTCATTCACATGACAGGTTGGCTATTTGGCTAAGTGGCTAAGAAAATCAAACAAGGCCTTGATCATTTCCACCCTATGTATGTACTCAAACAATCTGAGAATCAAGCAAAATCAGGAAATTAAGAACAATCGTTCTCTCACAATTATAAGGTCACACATCTCACCAGACATTTATGAAGTGCTTGGCTTACCATACCATGATTTCTATTTGGACGTGCTAAACTCTTCACTCTTGTGTTGAAGTTCATACTTCATCACTTACAATGACACATGCTTACCATAATCATAACTTTCACAATTATCTCATCAGTACATAGTATCTCATGCATCAATTTATCCAGAACAAGGCATAGCCCATTACTAATTTCCTATATCTCTACCCGGCAATTTTTTTATTTAATGATTGAAAATAAACTATTGGAATTAAACTGCTGAAATTAAAATAAAGAAAAAGAAAAACTAAAGACAAGAAAGATAAAGAAAAGAAAGAAAAAAAATCCAGGTAAAAAAATTGGGCCTCAATCCTGTGTAGGCCCTGGATCCCAAGCTCTATGAGCATCACTAATGTCCATAACATAATCATCATCAGCTTCAACATCTGCGGCATCATCATCAGCTACACCAAAGGTGTCACCCCCCTTAACAGAAGGAAGTTGAACTCCTGGCCAAGCAAACTGGGCTAGGAATGCCTCTGGTGTCATCACTGGCTACTGAAGGGAGAGATGGTGGAGGCTCTACATCAATAGATACTGGCTGTGGTGGAGGCTATGTAGCATAGGGAAGAGCTGCTCCGATTGAGAAAAAGGCAGAGAAGTCTGACCGGCAGGTGGAGGAGAGACATCTGGCGGAGGGACCGCTGGTGGAGGAGTTGGTGGAATGTCTGGAGTTGCTCGAGTCTTAACCTGTTTTGGCCCTAGAAAGACACTAGAAGAGTTTGTAGGATTCACAATTGACTTGGCTTCATCTTCTTCTAGGAACATAAAATTCAGGTGCCCCCCAAAGAGGTTAGCTTTTTGCTCAATTTCCTCCACCTTAAAACAAGTCTTGCTATCACTGGGATGCTTAATTCCCTCAAACAAGTTGAAGGTGGCTTTCTAGTCTTCCACACTCATCTTCGAGTTGCCCTTCCCCATGTCCACAACACACTTTGCAATCACCAAGAATGGCCAACCCAGAATCAAGGGGATCTCAGCATCTCTTTCAATGTCCATGATTACAAAGTCCACCGGAAAAGTGAGTTGGTGGACTTTGATCAGGACGTCTTCTGCCACTCCGACTGGTCTTGTGATGGAGCGGTCTACCAGCTATAGCGCCATCCTTGTAGGTTCAATCTTGAGGTTCCCTATTCTCCTGCACATAGAAAGCGGCATCAAATTGATACTTGCTCCTAAGTCAATAAGAGCCTTACCTACTGATACACTCCCAATAGAGCATAGGATGGTGACGCTTATTGGATTTTTGAACTTGGGAGGTAGCTTCTGGATTACTGCACTGCAATTTTCTCCTACCATAATAGTTTTGCTATTGATGTAGTTTCCCTTTTTTATGAGGAGTTCCTTTAAGAACATTTTGTACAACGACATCTGCTGTAGGGTGTCTCCAAAAGGGATAGTAATCTCCAGCTTCTGAAATATATCAGGGAATTGAGGGTACGGTGCCTCCTTTGATGAGGCTAGTGGTATCTCTCTTCTGGCCTCCCGAGCTAACTGACTCTTGGTCTTGGTCTTAGTGGTTGAGACCTCATCACCACTCTCCTCACTCTTATCTTTTTATCCCTCTTCTTTCTTTTCTCCTTCCTCATCACGAACATTGATGTAGCTCCATTGGAGCTTGTAGGCCTTGGATCTTCTTCATCAATAGAGTCTTTTGCTTCTTAAAGTTTGATAGCAACAGAATGGAGAAGGAGAAGGATGATTAGAGACACCACTTCAAGGAGAAGATGAGTCTAGAAGAAGTTCACCACCATAGGAAGTCATGGATAAGAGCTTGAAAGTAAGAGAAGATGAATGAAGGGAAAGGAAGAGAAGAGCACGAAATTTAGTGCCTCTAAAGAAGTATGAACTTGGAAGTTTAATTCTCAAATGATCAAAGTTCAAAAAATACACACACATGGCCTCGATTTATAGCCTAAGTGTCACACAAAATTGGAGGGAAATTTGAATTTCTATTCAAATTTTACTTGAATTTGAAATTGAATTTGTGGAGCCAAAATTTCACTAATTATGATTAGTGAATTTTAGCTATGGTTCAGCCCACTAATCCAAGATCAAGTCCAAGATTCTCCACTAAGTGTCCTTAGGTGTCATGAGGCATGTAAAGCATGAAGGACATGCACAAAATGTGATTATATGATGTTGCAATGGGGTGTAGCAAGCAAATGCTCACCTCCCCCTGTAAAATTTAACTGGATTGGGCTTCTCCCAATTAAATTAAATTTATTTTCCAACACACACATCAAATATTCACTTAATGCATGTGAAATTACAAAACTACCCCTAATACAAAAACTAGTCTAGGAGCCCTAAAATACAAGGGCTGAAAAATCCTACATTTCTAGGGTAGCCTACCTACATTATGGAGCCCTAAATACATGGCCCAAAAATAATGAAACCTTAATCTAATATGTACAAAGATAAGTGGGCTCATACTTAGCCCATGGGCCCGAAATCTATCTTAAGGCTCATGAGAACCCTAAGGTCTTCTCTTGCATCTCTAGCTCATTCTTCTTGGAGTCTTCTATCCAATGCCCTTAAGGGGTAGGATTGCATCATTCTCTCCCCCTTGAAAAGGATTTGACCTCAAATCCAAAGGTTCTTGAAACTCAAGGATTCTTTCCTCAACACTTATAAAAAGAATTAAAACATATGTATTAGTAATGTTGGGTATGTTAGAGTAGGGTAAGGACTAAAAACCCCTTTCCTGGCCATCTTCCCATGAGAGAACATAGTTCCTCACCAACTCAATGAGTGGTGCTACAAGTATAGAAAAATATGGGACAAACCATTTGTAAAATTTTGTTAAGTCATTGAAGCCCCCAATTTCCCTTATACTTGGTGGAGTAGGCCACTCAGGAATGACCTTTATTCTCTTAGGGTCCATAGGAATCCCTTGATCACTATTTAAAAAGTTAAGGAAAGTAATGGAATAAAACATACATTTTTCTTTATTTTCATGTTGATTATTCCTACAAAAAATTACGACAAACCTAAGGTGTCCCATATGCACATCTAGGTTTGTATTGAAACAAAAAATAAGAACAAACCTACCTAATGAGTCCCTATGTACACAAATCATGAAGATGTTGGGTGCATGATGTGGAAGCAAAGCTTCATGATGAATCAACAAAGATTCAAAGGTGTTTTGATGATCACAATGATGACAACAAAAGATGATGACAAAGGTGATGAACAAAAAGCTCAAAAGATCAAAGAACAACTCAAGTGAATCAAAGAACATCTCAAGTGAATCAAGAACAAGTCAAGAGTTCAAGAATCAAGAAGAATTCAAGACTCAAGAAGAATGCCTACAATCAAGAATCAAGATTCAAGATTCAAGATCTCAAGAATCAAGATCAAGATTCAAGACTCAAGATTCAAGAATAAAGAAAGGACTCAATCAAGATAAGTATTAAAAAGTTTTTCAAAACTTTGAATAGCACATGAGTTTTTGACAAAACCTTTACCAAAGAGTTTTTATTCTCTGGTAATCGATTACCATATTGTTGTAATCGATTACCAGTAGCAAAATGAGTTTGAAAAAGTTTTCAAACTGAATTTACAACGTTCCAAATATTTTCAAAAGGCTGTAATCGATTACAATGTTTTGGTAATCGATTACTAGTGTCCTTGAACGTTGAAATTCAAATTTAAATGTGAAGAGTCACATTGTTTCACTCAAAAGCTTTGTGTAATCGATTACACTTATTTGGTAATCGATTACCAGTGTTTGTTTCTGAAAAATCTAAAGATGTAACTCTTCAAAAAGGTTTTGACTCTTTCAAATGGGTTTTAAGTTTTTCAAAAAGTTATGACTCTTCTGAATGGCCTTCTTGACTAGACATGAAGAGTCTATAAAAGCAAGGCTTTGTTTTGCATTTTTAATCAATCTTTCTAACAACAATCTTGAATACTTTTGCTTTTCCAATCAATCCTTTACAAGCCTTGAAATCTCTTTGAAGTTATTCTTCTTCTTCTTTTGTACCAAAAGCTTTCTGAAGTTTTCTGGTTTTCTAAACCTTGAAAACTTGTGCTATTCATCTTTTCATTCTCATCTCCCTTTGCCAAAAAGAATTCGCCAAGGACTAACTGCTTGAATTCTTTTTGTGTCTCTCTTCTCTCTTTTCCAAAAGAACAAGGGACTAACCGCCTAAATTCTTTTGTGTCTCCCTTCTCCCTTGTCAAAGAATTCAAAACGACACAGTCTGAGAATTCTTTTGATTCTTCCCATTCCCTAATACAAAAGCGTTCAAAGGTTTAACCGCCTGAGAATTCTTTTGTATCCCCATTCACAAAGTATCAAAGGTTTAACAGCCTGAGATCTTTGTCTTAACACATTGGAGGGTACATCCTTTGTGGTACAAGTAGAGGGTACATCTACTTGGGTTTGACTGAGAACAAGAGAGGGTACATCTCTTGTGGATCAGTTCTAGTGGAGGGTACATCCACTAGGTTCAAAGAGAACAAGGGAGGGTACATCCCTTGTGGATCTTTGCTTGTAAATGGATTTTTACAAGGTTGAAAGAAATCTCAAGGACCGCAGGTCGCTTGGGGACTGGATGTAGGCACGGGTTGTTGCCAAACCAGTATAAAAACTCTTGTGTGTTTGTTTCCTTCTTCCCTACTCTTTTACTTTCCGCTGTGCATTTAATTTCCGCTTTTACTTTCTGTTAAGTTTCTCTTCTACTCCTCATTCTCTTAACAATTTAGTAAAAGCCTTAAAAGAGTAATTTTTTAATTAGTAAAGGTTTAGGAATAATTAATTCAACCCCCGCTTCTTAATTATTCTGAGGCCACTCGATCCAACACATGAGTGATTTTACAAAAGAGGGTTTCAACACATTCATCGTACCACCTATCATAGGGATTTGGTGCCTCAAAATACCTATTTTGGGAACCAACAAAAAGCACAAGGATTTAAGCTCTTACGAACCAAACCCACATCCAACAACTCCTTTACTTGAGGAATAACCTAAGGCTCAAGAGGTATGGCGGTGCTAAGGGATGTTTCCCTTGATAGGAGAAGGTAGAAAGTTTGTTTAAGAAGGAGTGCTCTTTTGATATCATATTTTTTTGCAAAATGATTTTTCTTCTTAACAATCTTCTTGGAGGAATCATTTTCCTCCTTTTCCTTCCCCTTGCCCTTTGTAGACAAGGCCTTACTATCCTTATTTTTCTTTAGGTTTTCAAGTTTTTCTTCCTCATCCCTCTTATCTTTCATAGTTAGTTGATCTTTGGCCACCTGTGAAGGTGTTTGAGGATGCAACACAAATTTAGTGCCAAGATGGGTGAGGGTAACCTCATTAGTTAGGCCATTGTAAATGTTCTTCCTATTTCATGGCCTTCCTAAAAGAATATGCCCTGCCTCCATGGGAACTATATCACAATTAACTTCACCCTTATATGGCCCAATGGATAAAGGTACCTTCACTTGTTGGTTAACTATCATTTCCCCCTTGTTCATTGAGCCAATGAAGTTTATAAGGTTTTGGGTGGGGAATGATAGTGAGGTTCAACTTGGAAACTAATCTTGTGCTACAACAATTGCAACAACATCCACTATCCACAATGAGAGAACAAGTTTTATCTAAGATTTTGCATCTTGTATGAAATATGTTCTCTCTTTGGGATTGAGATAGATCACAAGATTGACCTCCAAGGAGCCTTCTAACCATTAGGAGGTCATCTTCTTCGTGGAGGTAGACTTCCTCACTAGACTCTCCACCTCTTACTTCATATTCACTTCCACTGGAGGAAGGGGAAGAATTAGTCTCCTCTTGACTACTATAAATGTCTTGACCCCTCATAATCATGGTTTTCTTTGTAGGGCATTGAGAGGCAATGTGACCTCTCCCAAGACATTTGAAGCACTTAATGTTGCTAGTCCTTTCTTGGGAACTAGTCTTAGGGGTGGATTTCTCTATGGTCTTACCCTTATCTTCCTTAGGTTTTGAAGGTGTAGCCACCAAAATTCATTGGGCTTGTTCCTTCCTTGGATAAGTGTGAAAGCCATAAGATTTTGAAGAAGGCTTTCTTTTAAGTTGTTGCTCCACTCTTATACAAAGTTGGACTAGCTCATCTAGGTCCCTATATGGATAGAGTTCAACCTTATCCCTCACTTCCATATTAAGCCCACTAAGGAACCTAGCTATACTTGTTGTCATACCCTAATTTCGTCCGGGGACCTTTGCTTGATGACATGCGACCTTTCTTTGGTCCTTGTGAGGTGCTTGGTACCCATCATTAGGCAATTTGTGAAATTCCAGGACATGCCGAAAAACCAAAAAAATATTGATGCACAATCCGGAAGTTTCCGTGACACACCGGAAATCAAATGGAAGCATCGTTGCATAATTAAGTGAGGTTCCGTAACATTCCGTAAGTCAAAAAGGGGATGATTATGTAATCTGCAAGGTTCCGTAACATTACGGAAAGAAAACAAGTATCGTTACGAAATTCGTAAGTTTCCGTAACTTTACGAAAAAAGAATCACCAAAAAAAGTAGAGGGGGGTGTACTTAGTAAAAATGGGGGTGCAAATAACACCCAGGCCCACTTGGGCCCTCCAGAATATTCCTCCAGAAGGCTGTTGCTTCTGGAGGAAGCAACCTGGCTCGCCTGGGCGAGCTGAGCTCGCCTGGGCGAGCTGGGCGGCAACCACCTCCCCTATTTTGCTATAAATAGGGGAGGAAGTGAAGAAGAAAAGGGTTCAGCCCCTTAGGCACTTCTCTCTCTTTCGAATTTGCTTGGAAAAATTGTTTCCGTGAAGAAAATCTAAGCCGAGGCGCTTCCGAAACGTTTCCGTAACGTTTTCCGTGAGGAATTTCGCAAAAGTTTCAATCGTTCTTCGACGTTCTTCATCCGTTCTTCATCGTTCTTCGATCTTCAACGGGTAAGTACCTCGAACCAAGCTTTTCGATTCATTCTATGTACCCGTAGTGGTCCACATTGTGTTTCGTGCATTTTTATTCTCGTTTTGTTTACTTTTTATACCCCCTCTTGACGTGCTTAAGCCATTTTACTTAAGTCATTTCTCGCTTAACTTAAAAATAAAATAAATTTCCACCGAACGTTTGAATTGTATTATCCGTTAACTTCGGTTAAAATAAATTCCGACCGTTCGGTCGTGCCGTAACCACGTTGGAAATCAAAAAAGAGGTAAAAAAATAATATAATAATCAAAAAAACATCTTTTAGTAAAATAAAGCGGAAAATCAATCGGACGTTTTCTCTTTGGGATTTCTCATTCTTAATCGAATTGATTAATAACTAAAGTGAAACTAAGGCTAAAATCAACTCGCCTAGTCAAGCTCGTCCACAAAAATAGGCTTTTGAAGTTTGTCATTTCAATTTCTCACTAAGTAAAATGGATCATTTTTTAAGGTCCAACGCCTTAAAATGATCACCACTTAAGTAAAAAAGAATCACTTGACAAAAAGAAAGAACTACGTAGGTTTGAGTTCCTCATTGAGGATACGTAGGAGCAAAAGCCCCGCTTTTGTCGACCACCCCAAGAGATCGTTAATGGTCCAATGCCTTAACGTTTCTCTCCTTTCAAAAACAAGAGATCGTTAATGGTCCAACGCCTTAACGTTTCTCCCCTTTCAAAATCAAAAGACCGTTTAATGGTTCAACACCTTAAATGACCTTTTGTTCAATAAAAACATATTTTGCAAAAAAGACAAAAACAACTTAACCAAACACTTTGTTCCGAAAGAACTACGTAGGTCTGATTTCCTCATCACAAATTGAGGAATACGTAGGAGCAAAGGGAAACACCCTTGTCGACCACAAAAAAGAAAAAATATAAAAAGGGTATAAAGGATATAAGAACATAAAAGGGAACATAAAAATCAAAGTCATGTTTGCACATTCGATTAAAGGCTGCCGTCCCTTGGGACGGACGTGTGGGGTGCTAATACCTTCCCCGTGCATAAATACAACTCCCGAACCTTTCACTTAAAAGTTCGTAGATCGCGTCTTTTCCGGTTTTTCCGACGTTTTCCTCAAATAAACGTTGGTGGCGACTCCGCGCGTATTCCTTTCGTGGAACACGCATCCCGCGAGTCTCGCGTCGCCCTCCCGCCGAAGGGTAGGTTGCGACAGTTGGCGACTCCACTGGGGATATTTTTTTAGAGAGTTAGGCCATTTAATCTTGTGCAAATGCTTTACCATGACTTACTCCTTTGTTGGTTTCCCTACATTATGTTCTTGTGTATATAAACTCTTTGTTGCTTCTAGTGCGTTTTAAAATGTATGCATGAGGTAAATATTTATTCATTTGATGCACACAAACACCAACACTATTTGCACACACTGTGAGTGAAAAAGGGCCCTATACCCGGGTTCGTGGGAACATAAGGAGTAGAGGTGAATCTGTGATCATGCTAGGTCTCCGACTTGCTTGATTACAGTGAACCCTCATCTAGAGCTTTTCTCTTTGAAAACTTATTGTTGCTAGTAGTCCCTGCTGCTACAATATGTTCTTCAAAGAGGATAATACCTCTAGAAACCATTAAAAGAGATATGACTACCTTGGGGGTTATCACTAAATGCCTAGTTAGTTCTCTCCCTTATAGGTCCCTTAAATAGGGGCACGAGCAGACACGCTGCGTGCCATTTTTCACACTGCCATGCATAAGTATCATATACCCTTTTGCTTATGTTCAGTAAATATCGTCATACTGTGTACATTCCCGCATTGTGTCTTTTGCATAGGCATCGCATATGGGTTCTGTCTTGATCCCTTCTGTAAACAAACCAACGGAGGGTCCGTGTCGCCTTCTTAAAAACGTGCGTTAGGGAATTCTGCTACCCCTAGACGTCGTATCTAAGAAGGGGACAAATTCCCCAGACCCCCGCTTTTCTAGATTGCATCTGTGTCATATGCATTCCATCATGCATTCATCCATCCCACCCATGATAGATGTCGGAGTTTTGATTCGCACTAGATTTTATTTCACTTTAGTAAAACATGGGATCAAGTCAAAAGCCTTCGCTTAAAAAGAGGTTTTATCAAGTCAAAATCAAGAGCTTAGAGGTCACCAGTTTACGAAAGTTGGGGCAATTAATGGGTCAACTTCAACGGCAAGCCTTCCGCAAAGCCTATGGTAAGCATTTTGGGACCTAGCTAGGGTAGAAGTCTCCATGGAACCAATTGCCTCCCTCGCCCAGTATTATGATCAGCCGTTGAGGTGCTTCATCTTTGGGGACTTCCAGCTATCACCAAAGGTGGAAGAATTTGAAGAGATCCTAGGATGTCCTCTAGGGGGAAGGAAACCATACCTCTTCTCAGGGTTCTACCCCTCATTGGCCAGAATTTCTAAAAAAGTCCAAATCTCGGCGCAGGAATTAGACCGCCAAAGGCAAGTCGAAAATGGGGTGATCGGAATACCGAGAAAATATTTGGAGGTAAAAGCAAGAATCTTGGCAGATAAAGGCGAGTGGACCCCATTCATAGATATTCTCACACTGTTGATTTTCGAGGGAGTCCTCTTTCCAAATGTGGATGGGTTGGTGGACCTGGCAACGATCGACGTTTTTCTCGCCTATCATAACCACAAGGAAAGTCCGGTTGTCGCTATGCTAGCCGACCTATATGACACCTTCGACCGAAGATGTGAAGAAAGCAATGCAAGGATTGTTTGCTGTACTCCAGCTCTCTATGTGGGGCTGGTTTCACACCTTTTTCTCCAAGAAGGTAGGCCCGTCTATCCGCTACAAGGTTACCGCTCGTGCGTCGAAAAAGGAAAGGCGAATTGGGACCAACTCTTGGCTAGCATGGGGGGGCGTCTGTTAATTGGTTCCCTCGCTAGAAGGAAGGAAGAATCAAGATTCTATCTTCATGCGAAGGATGTCCAAATGTTCCCTTGATGGGAACAAGGGGTTGTATTAATTATAATCCCGTTCTCGCCATAAGACAGCTTGGCTACCCCATGAGAGGAGCGCCATTAGACGAAAGCATCACGCCTTTCATCGCACGGGGTTTTAGTGACCACAACGCGAGGGTACTCCAAGGAGTTCGCAAGGCATGGGATGCGGCGTGAAGAAACGACAGAGAGCTTAGGGGAAGCAGTAATGGGATCATCGGCGGCTATCATAAGTGGCTGAGAGTCCGAACACAAGGATTGGATTGGCTCCCAAATCTAAAGACTGTGAGGGACGATGAGGTTAAAGCTTCAGAAGAAAGTGATGAGGTATAAGCCCTAAAGGCAGAGCTTGAAAGAGCCCGAGTAGTCGAAGAGAAATTCAAGTCCATAGCCATCAAAGTCTGAAAAGAGTATGATGAACTAAGGGACGTCAATATGGCCACCGCTGAAGCCTTGGAACGAGAAACCAAGAAGGCCCGAAAGGAAGAACACGTGCCAGCAAAGTTTTGAGGGGCTTTATAGGGCAGCAATAGTAAGCTCAAGCTCCGAAGAGGTGAAAGGAATCATCACGGGTCAAAGGCATGATCTTGAAGGACGAGCTAAAGGCTTACCTTAGGTCGAAAAGAAATTTGTCCCAACAGTTAAGCGAGACTGAAGGGAATATGTGGGCCATCATCGATGAGTGCAAAGAGAAGCTAAATCTAGCGGCGACTCACGAGCAAAGGCTAGAGGATGAGTACGCCAAGATATCAGCAGAAAGGGAAGCAAGGGAAAGGGTAATTGATTCATTGCACCAAGAGGCAACCGTGTGGATGGACCGATTTGCTCTTACCTTGAGCGGGAGTCAAGAACTTCCCCGATTGCTAACCAAGGCCAAAGCAATGGTGGACACCTACTCCGCCCCCAAGAAGATCCACGGACTTCTCAGCTATTGTCAACATATGATAGACTTAATGGACCATATGATTAGAAACCGCTAGGAAGTTCGTATTGTCGCTCAGATCTTGACTAGTTATAACTTTTTGAATAAAATGAGTTTATCCCACGTTTTTACTCCAAAAATCAATGCGAATCAAGTCACTCCCACATTTTATCTCTAGCATGCATTGTATGTTGGTCTCGTCCTTTGTCACGGGAAGCCGGAAGGTCCTTATCACCTTCTTAATTGTACACATGGGGCACTGCGCCCCCAAATGCGCAAGTAAGAAGAGATAATTTTCCAGGCTCTCGTGTCCGTAAAATGCATTCATATCATGCATCGCATAAGCATCTCTTCATAACATCATAATGAACATATCGTTCCTGCATTTGTCCGTTATCATATTCCAGCCTCACATTTTGCATGAGTCATGGCATCATCATGCATATGCGTTCAACAAACTTTTTGATCTGCAAAATTGCATACCATTTGTTTTCATGTTTGCTCATCCTTGTGTTTTCCTCTACAAAAACAAAAAAGGGGAAGCGTGAAACTTCACACTACATTCTTAGTTGCATGTGTTAGGCACCATGAGCCAACCATGTTGGGATCATAAACCCATTTCTAAAAAAAAAAAAAAAAACACACAACAACAAAACAAAATAATTGAACATGGTACCTAATGCATGGTTAACTAGGAAATGGTGTTTCTTCGGGCATCTCAATTTCATAATTACATTTTCCATGCATAGCTTAAAGTATGCCCGAGTCATTCATCCCTATGAGATGTTGTTGAAGTATTGGCGATCAGAATTGTCATTCCTTGGATTATAGGGTTGAACCAAGCTCATGCTTTTATAAAAAGGTTCATCAAGTCAAGTTGAAATATGGAAGTAACCGTCTTGCAAAATTGGGGCAAAAGATGAATCGAGTCACATCATTGCTTCGTCTACTGCCAAACATATTTAAGATTGTTGATGTCCTTGTTACTTCCAGTTTCACCTTGACAAAGATGTCATGGACCATGTTGAAAATCTAAATTAATTCAACCCCATATCCTGCGTAAAAATTCGCAATACTTCGACTGTACATCATTCGCATGCATCCATGCTTTTCATTGGTTGCATTGCTCATTGCATTCTTTCCTTAAAAAATAAAATAAAATAAAATAAAATGAACTTATCAAAAAGAAAAGGACACGCTTTACGGCGCCCTTACCGAACTCGTGCTAGAGCTAGAGTAATGGGTGAAGCAGAGGAGGTGCAAGAGAAGATGAAGGCCGAAAATGGAGGCCATAAAAGAGCAAATGGCCACAATGATGAAGGCCATGATGAGCATGAAGAAGATAATGGAAGCCAATGCGGTTATAGTTGCCGCTATTAGCGCTGTCGCTAAGGTGAACCCGATGCTCCCATCTGGCCTCAAGCAAATGAATCATCCAACCTCAAATATGGTAGGCAAAGATTTAGGAAGTACGAGCGGCCCCCATGATGTGCAAATTTAAAACGAGCACGCCTTCCCGTCATATGGCTTGCCTCTCAACTATACGCCACCCAATGTGGCGTACACTCCCAATAAGAATGTCAATAACTCCACTCCTATACCCATTGAAAGCCGGCAACCCCAAACTGATCATGCACATGTCTCTTAAACCGTGGAAGAGACCCATGAAATTCCCCATCACAATCTAGCTGACTTCGAGCCTTGGCTTGGATATGCCACTGAAGGGCAAGCAGTTGGTGGTATACCCTTTGAAAACACTTTGGAGGGCCCTCAGTTTCGCCCACAACCACAACCATTGCATTTTGCAGTGGGAAGAGCCCCTCCTGCTATGGCCGAAAAGGGAAAGGCGGATCATCTAAAGGAAAGGCTCAGGGCCATTGAAGGAGGTGAAGATTATGCCTTTGCTAACCTAGAAAAGTTGTTCCTAATACCCAAACATGGTCATTCCCAAGTTCAAGGTGCTGGACTTTGACAAGTACAAGGGGACTACTTGTCTCAAGAACCATCTAAAGATGTATTGTCAGAAGATGGGGAAATACGCAAAAGATGAGGAATTGTTGATACATTCCTTCCAAGAAAGTCTTACTGGGGTAGCTGTTACCTGGTACACTAACTTGGAACCTTCCCGAGTCCATTCTTGGAAGGACCTAATGGTTGCCTTTGTTAGGCAGTATCAGTACAATTTTGATATGGTTCCAGATAGGATGCAACTACAGAACATGTGCAAAAAGGGGGACGGATCATTCAAAGAACACGCCCAAAAGGTGGAGGGATCTGGCGGCCCAGGTGGTACCCCCAATAATGGAAAGGGAGACGATAATCGTGATGGTAGACACATTATCGGTACTCTACTATGAAAAGATGGTGGGCTGCGCACCCTCAAAGCTTTGCAGATTTGGTCTTCGCCAGTGAAAGGATCAATGTGGGTCCGAAAAGAGGCAAATTTGATCATCCTACTAGGACGACTGAGGAAACTGGGGCAAATAAAGAGGGTGAGGATGAGGGAGAAACCCATGCTGTGACTGTCATTCCTATACGGCCAAGTTTCCCACCAACCCAACAATGTCATTACTCAGCCAATAACAAACCTCCTCCTTACCCCACCACCCAGTTATCCACAAAGGCCATCCCTAAATCAACCACAAAGTCTGTCTACCGCACTTCCAATGACGAAGACCACCTTTAGCACAAACCAAAAAAAAAAAAAAACACCAACAAAAAGGAATTTTGCAGCAAAAAGCCTGTAGGGTTCACCCCAAATTCCGTTGTCATATGCTAAACTTGATCCCATATCTACTTGATAATTCAATGGTAGCCATAACCCTAGTCAAGGTTCATCAACCTCCATTTCTCCGAGAATACGACTCAAACGCAACGTGTGCTTGTCACGGAGAAGCCCCGGGGCGTTCCATTGAGCATTGTAGGGCTCTGAAGCGTAAGGTGCAAGGTCTAATTGATACGGGCTGGCTGAAATTTGAGGAGAATCGCTTGTTGAATCCTAACATTAACAAGCAACACCATACATGGGGCAATTCTGGAAGCTGTTGTTATGACTCATCAGGATTTTCAAGTTTATGCCATAAACCACAGTTACAATGTTAAATGATATAGATAAAATGGACATCCTCTCACGAACACATCTTTGCTTATTCAACTTCCACCGGAATGTGAGTGTAAGCCATTGGTCTGTTTGCTCAAGCAACCTGCGCTCCTGAGTGTTGACTTCCAAGACCGTTCAATCAGAGATTACTCATCTTGCACGTTGGTGGGGGTGCCGTAAAACAACGAGCAAAGTTCAAAACAAATAAGTTTCAAAATAAAAAATAAAAAGGCATTTGATTGACTGTGTTTTCAAGTAAAAATATAGACGTTCATGTGACCTCATTTTGTCTTTTTAGAGAGAAGTGAGTTATCAAGAATAGGATGTTGGACAAATGGCCTCAGTTACCTTGAGAAGAAGAGGGGATTGAATTAAGATACTAATATTATTTCCAATTTAAACTTTCACTCTCTCTTTTCAGATTAACAATGCACATAGGGACAACCCTTCCCTTGTGTTCAAGAATCCTCTACAACAAGAGACCCACGGTCTCTTAATCCCTTTTCAGAAATAAGAAGAAGAGAAGAAGAGGTCTCTCGTAAAAGAGGTAGATTGTAAAATGAAGATCAATCAAAAATTCCTTATTGAATAAGCAAGTGGTTGACCAAGGAATCTTTTTGAGAGGATAAGACATTTCAGTTCAGAAAAACTCTTGATCTTTCGAGAGGATAAAACTGTTTGGGCAATGAAAACTCTCTTTAAAACATTTGAATGGTCATTCATAAAACATTTGAATAGATATGTCTCTTGGAAATTATTTTCTGAAAATCCCCTCCGGTAATCAATTACAAGACTTATGTAATCGATTACAGGTTTTAAAAATTTGAATTAAAACATTTTTAAACTGCTAGTAATCGATTACCAGAGAGCAAATCTCAATTTGAAATGATAGAATTCTTTGGTCAAACCTTTTGTTTGTTTCAATTTGGAAACTTCTTCCTAAAGATTCTAAGAGATCAAACTTGATAATATATCTTGACTTTCTTGGATTCTTGTCTTGAATAAAACTTAGAAGCATTTGATCCTTTAGCATCATCAAGACATCAAAACATCTTGCTTCTACATAGGAGTCATTTGACTTAATCCATCAACTGAAAGATCCTTCAACTATTTCTCGTCCTTAGAAAATTCTTTTTGCAAGAATCAACTACTTCTTTCATTCTTCCTCACTACGAGGTCGTGAAAACAAGACAACACTTGGTACCTCTAAGCCCTACACTGGGGCAACAAAAGGCACCATGCAAAATCCTCAAGCGAACCTAGGGGCAGATTAGAAGTTCTCACCCAATAGGTTCCCTCCTACAAGGTCATGACGAAAGGCAACGATTGGTACCTCAAAGCCTTACACTGGGGCAATGAGGGGCACCGTGCATGAGCCTCAAGTTAACATAGGGGCCGATCAAAAGTTCTCACCCATCGATGTTTTCAACAAAAAAGGGGGGACAAACCCTAGGATTTCGATGGATTGATTAAACATCAAATGGCTCCATTGCCGTCACTCCAAAATGGTCAAGTGACTAAATCAAAAAGAACATACACTTTGAGGGAGTTCCCGGAGAGATTTGCAAAAGATAGGATAAGGTCGCATGAATTATCACCTCTTTCAAAAGGACAGTCAATCTGTGTTTTCCAAAAAAATTAAATCAAAATCAAAATCACAAAATAAGGAAAGAATGTCATGAACGTTGTACAAACTTTCCATTACATTGCATTGTTTCAAATGAAGTCTGCATTTACCAAATTTCACGACAAAGGTTGCATGCATCTGCATCCCTAAAAATCATGTTAACTGCATAGATTTCCTACATCTAATATCCAAATCTTGTGGATTTGGGATGACCGGCCCTCTCGATGAGTCGATCTCTTGCTTTCTCATAAGGGTGGACCTTGGGTACTAGTTACCCTCACCGTTGAGAGGACTACATGTCCTCGCCTTGAGAGGGCTACACGCCCTCAGCTTGGGTACTAGTTACCCTCACCGTTGAGAGGACTACACGTCCTCGCCTTGAGAGGACTACACGTCCTCACCATCAGAGGGCTGCACACCCTCACCTCTAGAGGACTACATGTCCTCGCCTTGAGAGGGCTACACGCCCTCAGCTTGGGTACTAGTTACCCTCACCGTTGAGAGGACTACACGTCCTCGCCTTGAGAGGACTACGCGTCCTCACCATCAGAGGGCTGCACGCCCTCACCATCAGAGGACTACACGTCCTCGCCTTGAGAGGGCTACACGTCCTCATCTTGGGTACTAGTTACCCTCACCGTTGAGAGGACTACACGTCCTCGCCTTGAGAGGACTACACGTCCTCACCATCAGAGGGTTGCACGCCCTCACCTCCAGAGGACTACATGTCCTCGCCTTGAGAGGGCTACACGTCCTCACCTTGGGTACTAGTTACCCTCACCGTCAGAGGGCTACACGCCCTCAGCTTGAAAGGACTACACGTCCTCGCCAGCAGAGGGCTGCACGCCCTCACCTCCAGAGGACTACACCTCCTCGCCTTGAGAGGGCTGCACGCCCTAACCTTTAGAGGGCTACGTGTCCTCATTTTCAGTGTGCTCGACATCCACACCTTAAAAGAATTTAAGGTCCTCTGCCCTTAAATGCTTAACCGAGACTTGCACTTCCGGTTAAGGGGCCAGTAGTTTCCTTTTAACGATTCCTGGGCCACCCCCTGATATTGGAGGAGGGCCAACTGTGCGAGCACAACCAGAGAGGGAGGCTATCACACAGCTACTATGCATATCGGGGCAAGATTTCACCCGTGCCGCTGCAAAGAGACGAGTGCAGATCATGCGCACCAACATGACCACTCTTACACAGATATAGATGACATTGCTACTTAGCAACATTCTGCCCAGCGACCGCAATGCCAATCTCCCCCTGCAAAAGTATCAGTTGGTCTGTGTCATCCCGACATGGGTAAGTATGCATATAGTTCAACTGATTTCTGATACCATCTATTGTTTACAGGGATCGCACCCAAGAGACACTCAGTGGACCCGGAAAAGTCCAACAGGGCCCTGGAGTTGTCAAGCTCTAATTACGGGTCTCTGTCAGTTCTACGGAGTACCTGTCACCTCCAGCAAGGGCATCAGGCCCCCTACTAATCGAGCTTTCATCAAGAAGTACTGCGTCTCTAGGCAGGCGCAGGGCGAAACACCACAGCAGCCTGGGAATGGTCGGTAGCGGGCAATAGACGCACCGCCACTACCTTTAGAGTTCACCTCTACTCATCCACAAAAAGGTTTGAGTATTGCCTACGACACATGGCCGACCAATAGGCAACCAAGTCCAAAGCCAAAGGTAAGCAAAGTACTAGGTCAGTGACCGACAAGTCATAAGGCGTCCAGCTAAAGACGTTAAAGAAGCGCTACTAGGAGGCAACCTAGTACCTTTTGAATCTATGCTTGTTATTTGATCACTTTTCATAGTAGGACGCACCTAGTTGCTCATGATCCTAGGAATTTAAATAAAACGAGCACAAGCTCGGAAGGTAGTCATACCTCACAAAATATATATATGTATGTTTAGGTAGAAAGATACCTTAGATATGCATGTATGTAAACAAAAACACACTTCACAAAATATATATATGTATGTTTAGGTAGCAAGATACCTTGGATATGCATGTATGGAGCAAAAAGATACCTCACAATATATATATATATATATATATATATATATATATATATATATATATATATATATATATATATATATATATATATATATATATATATGTATGTATGTATGTTTAGGTAGCAAGATACCTTGGATATGCATGTATATAGCAAAAATACCTCACAAAAATATACACATGTTTAGGTAGCAAAATACCTCATGAAAAAAAAAGGGGAAAAAAAACAAACAAGAAAAAGAAATAAACAAATGATAATGATAAAAAAAAAGAAGGAGAAAAAAGAAAAATAAGTTGTCAAGCTAAAAAACCAACATGCTTTTGAAAAGAGATGACTTCCAACTTTTCTTTGGAAAAATTCACTGATCATAACTAGTTTTTGAAAAAATGTGTATACACCTGAAGGGTGAATGCTGTGAAGATTTTCCCAGACGCCCAAAATGGACTCGGATGAATGCACAAATTGATAAAAGAACATATGTTGGAAACGTTGGGTTGACTAAAATAGAGGAAATGAATCTTGAGCCCTAGCATCACATGACCATAAAAATTTGACACTTGAGTGTCCGCATAGGTGCATGCATAACCAGTTTTGCATAAAATTTCCAAATCATCATTTTTGCATTTGTGTCATGGAAATAATGTGGGGCATCCCTTTTTATCCTTGAACCAAACCAAACCCTGACATGTATCATGTCTAGCCATTCTACAAGCCTTGAGCCAAAATCCTGACTCACCATAAATCTTACCCTCGGAAGCAAAAAAAAAAAAGAAGGAAAGGAAATTTCCAATCAAAGAGAAAGCAAAAAAGGAAGGAAAGGAAATTCCCAATCAAAGAGAAAGCAAAAAAGGAAGGAAAGGAAATTCCCAATCAAAGAGTGGGAGAAAGAGAAAAAAGAAAAGAAAGGAAATTTCCAATCAAAGAGTGGGAGAAAGAAAAAAGAAAAGAAAGAAAATTCCCAACCAAAGAATGGGAGAAAGTAAAAAAGAAGGAAGCTCCTGGTCAAAGAAACCAGAAGAAATGTGCAGAGAGGTCTTTGGACCAGACAATATCTGAACAGTACAGAATTGTCATCAAATGAACAAAAGAAAGAAAAGGAAACCATGACCTAAAGTGGTCTTCTCCCTTTGATTACCAACCAAAATCCTGTGCGTCGGTGACTTGTTCGCCTCGCGCAAAACCAAAACAGAAAAGGAAAAGGCAAAAAAATAATCAAAAGCCGAAAAACTCCCCAAAAGAACCCATTCCCAAGGGAAGTCCTATTTGATCCATGATCACGCATGCAATTTTTGATTTGATAGGAAATAATTTGCAAAGTCAAGTCATGACATATCTATGGTTCGGAATTAGGATGAAACACTTACCTGTGCGAGATTGATACACTTTGAGTGGATTTCTTCTATTTTTGTCGAACCCAGTGTTTCCTCTAAATGGTCATTTAGAAACGAAATGCTAACATCCAAAATCTCATTTATGGTTATGGGAGATTTCATCAGCAGACTCTCCTTCCCCGGTAGACGCATTGTTTTTCACTCAAAAAAGCATATGCTGCTCTAAATCAGTTGGAATATTTGTCTCTTTGCTAAAGCATGTTTGCATTTTAGTGGAGAAAACACCGGGACTTTTTCAAGTCTCACAAGTTATCCAGAACTACGTAGGTCTGAGTTCCTCATTGGAGGATACGTAGGAGCAAGAGCCTCGCTTTTGTCGATCATACCGCCTTTTGTTATGACTCAAGAGCTGGTAGCCCGCGGAGACACCTTACGGTTATCCGCACCTCGTCATTCAGTGACCCCAAGTGTGATTGACGAGCAGAGGCCAATATGGTCATCTGCGCCCTTTCCGGAGATGTCATCATTTTCCGATGGAGACTTTTCAAGTCTCACAAGTTATCCAGAACTACGTAGGTCTGAGTTCCTCATTGGAGGATACGTAGGAGCAAGAGCCTTGCTTTTGTCGGCCGCCCCATAATCTTTGTCATACTGACCCTGAGGTCACGTGACATGCACCCTTGTATCATCCAGAGGCGGCGGGCCCGATGATACGCGGAGATACCTTACGGTTATCCGCACCCTTTTGTCATCCAGAGGCGGCGGGCCCGATGACAAGCAGAGACCAAATTTGGTCATTCTGCACCCTTGTATCATCCAGAGGCGGCGGGCCCGATGATACGCGGAGATACCTTACGGTTATCCGCACCCTTTTGTCATCCAGAGGCGGCGGGCCCGATGACAAGCAGAGACCAAATTTGGTCATTCTGCACCCTTGTATCATCCAGAGGCGGCGGGCCCGATGATACGCGGAGATACCTTACGGTTATCCGCACCCTTTTGTCATCCAGAGGCTGCGGGCCCGATGACAAGCAGAGACCAAATTTGGTCAATCTGCACCCTTGTATCATCCAGAGGCGGCGGGCCCGATGATACGCGGAGATACCTTACGGTTATCCGTACCCTTTTGTCATCCAGAGGCGGCGGGCCCGATGACAAGCAGAGACCAAATTTGGTCATTCTGCACCCTTGTATCATCCAGAGGCTGCGGGCCCGATGATACGCGAAAACACCCGAGTGGTTATCCGTATAAACATTCTTTTGCTATCTGTAAGACAGAACGCTTGATAGCATGCAGAGGCTGACATAGTCTTCTGCACCTTTTGTTCCTCCGGGAACAACAAGTCATTTACATGTGGAAATTTCATGGTCACCCGCGACTCTCGTCAACCGAGAGGAGCGAAATTAGTGTCATACACTAATTTTCGTCCGGGGACCTTTGCTTGATGACATGCGACCTTTCTTTGGTCCTTGTGAGGTGCTTGGCACCCATCATTAGGCAATTTGTGAAATTCCGGGAACGACAAGTCATGGTCACCCGTGACTCTCGTCAACCGAGAGGAGCGAAATTAGTGTCATACACTAATTTTCGTCCGGGGATCTTTGCTTGATGACATGCAACCTTTCTTTGGTCCTTGTGAGGTGCTTGGCACCCATCATTAGGCAATTTGTGAAATTCCGGAAACGACAAGTCATGGTCACCCGCGACTCTCGTCAACCGAGAGGAGCGAAATTAGTGTCATACACAAATTTTCGTCCGGGGACCTTTGCTTGATGACATGCGACCTTTCTTTGGTCCTTGTGAGGTGCTTGGCACCCATCATTAGGCAATTTGTGGAAATCTGGGAACAACAAGTCATTTTGCATGTGGAGATTTTATGGTCACCCGTGACTCTCGTCAAATCGAGAGGAACGAAATTAGTGTCTTATCTTTACTTTCCTTTTATCTCCAATAAAAGACAAGTAAAGAGGGGCAACTGTCATACCCTAATTTCGTCCGGGGACCTTTGCTTGATGACATGCGACCTTTCTTTGGTCCTTGTGAGATGCTTGGTACCCATCATTAGGCAATTTGTGAAATTCCAGGACATGCCGAAAAACCAAAAAAATATTGATGCACAATCCGGAAGTTTCCGTGACACACCGGAAATCAAATGGAAGCATCGTTGCATAATTAAGTGAGGTTCCGTAACATTCCGTAAGTCAAAAAGGGGATGATTATGTAATCTGCAAGGTTCCGTAACATTACGGAAAGAAAACAAGTATCGTTACGAAATTCGTAAGTTTCCGTAACTTTACGAAAAAAGAATCACCAAAAAAAGTAGAGGGGGGTGTACTTAGTAAAAATGGGGGTGCAAATAACACCCAGGCCCACTTGGGCCCTCCAGAATATTCCTCCAGAAGGCTGTTGCTTCTGGAGGAAGCAACCTGGCTCGCCTGGGCGAGCTGGGCGGCAACCACCTCCCCTATTTTGCTATAAATAGGGGAGGAAGTGAAGAAGAAAAGGGTTCAGCCCCTTAGGCACTTCTCTCTCTTTCGAATTTGCTTGGAAAAATTGTTTCCGTGAAGAAAATCTAAGCCGAGGCGCTTCCGAAACGTTTCCGTAACGTTTTCCGTGAGGAATTTCGCAAAAGTTTCAACCGTTCTTCGACGTTCTTCATCCGTTCTTCATCGTTCTTCGATCTTCAACGGGTAAGTACCTCGAACCAAGCTTTTCGATTCATTCTATGTACCCGTAGTGGTCCACATTGTGTTTCGTGCATTTTTATTCTCGTTTTGTTTACTTTTTATACCCCCTCTTGACGTGCATAAGCCATTTTACTTAAGTCATTTCTCGCTTAACTTAAAAATAAAATAAATTTCCACCGAACGTTTGAATTGTATTATCCGTTAACTTCGGTTAAAATAAATTCCGACCGTTCGGTCGTGCCGTAACCACGTTGGAAATCAAAAAAGAGGTAAAAAAATAATATAATAATCAAAAAAACATCTTTTAGTAAAATAAAGCGGAAAATCAATCGGACGTTTTCTCTTTGGGATTTCTCATTCTTAATCGAATTGATTAATAACTAAAGTGAAACTAAGGCTAAAATCAACTCGCCTAGTCAAGCTCGTCCACAAAAATAGGCTTTTGAAGTTTGTCATTTCAATTTCTCACTAAGTAAAATGGATCATTTTTTAAGGTCCAACGCCTTAAAATGATCACCACTTAAGTAAAAAAGAATCACTTGACAAAAAGAAAGAACTACGTAGGTTTGAGTTCCTCATTGAGGATACGTAGGAGCAAAAGCCCCGCTTTTGTCGACCACCCCAAGAGATCGTTAATGGTCCAATGCCTTAACGTTTCTCTCCTTTCAAAAACAAGAGATCGTTAATGGTCCAACGCCTTAACGTTTCTCCCCTTTCAAAATCAAAAGACCGTTTAATGGTTCAACACCTTAAATGACCTTTTGTTCAATAAAAACATATTTTGCAAAAAAGACAAAAACAACTTAACCAAACACTTTGTTCCGAAAGAACTACGTAGGTCTGATTTCCTCATCACAAATTGAGGAATACGTAGGAGCAAAGGGAAACACCCTTGTCGACCACAAAAAAGAAAAAATATAAAAAGGGTATAAAGGATATAAGAACATAAAAGGGAACATAAAAATCAAAGTCATGTTTGCACATTCGATTAAAGGCTGCCGTCCCTTGGGACGGACGTGTGGGGTGCTAATACCTTCCCCGTGCGTAAATACAACTCCCGAACCTTTCACTTAAAAGTTCGTAGATCGCGTCTTTTCCGGTTTTTCCGACATTTTCCTCAAATAAACGTTGGTGGCGACTCCGCGCGTATTCCTTTCGTGGAACACGCATCCCGCGAGTCTCGCGTCGCCCTCCCGCCGAAGGGTAGGTTGCGACACTTGTTCTTTCCTCCTCCCTAAGTCCAGCTCTTAAAAGGAGTAGATCTATTTTTTGTCTATATTCTTCAACACTCATACTCCCTTGTCTAAGCCTTTGGAGCTTGTCCATAAGCTCCCTTTCATAGAAGGAGGGAATGTGCCTCTTCCTAAGGGCACTCTTAAGATCATTCCAATACTTTACTAGAGGATCCCCATAAATCCTTTATTCCTTGAAAGCTAAGGGTAGCCAATGGAACTTTTCTCTCTTCGCTAATATGATTGCAAGCAATGAGTTGTTCAACCTTCATCTCCCAATCTAAGTAGGCCTCAACATTATCTTTCCCATGGAAATATGGGAGGCTAATGTTAACCTCTTGAGGCCTTCTATCCTTTTCCCTTCTTTGGGAGTGATGTGTAGTATGTGAACTATGGCACCCTCTATAATAGTCGCTAAGTTCTTCACTTAAACTCTTGCAAGAGTCATGACTACTATAAGAGACATGTTTTTCTCTTTTCATTTCTTTCATTATTTTTCTTCTTTCTTCCTCTCTTACTTTATCTCTTTCATCTTGACTTATTTCTTCCACTCTTTTTTTACCTTTTTCTTTTCTCTCTTGTTTTTTTTTTCCACAACTTAAGGGATCTCAACTCATCTAATATCTTATACAAGGGGTCCTTAGGAGTAGAACCCTCACCATTAACACCAGATGAAGAATGAAGACTCATGTTGGTTCCTAAGTTATGGTTCTTTCTTGTTGAGGGTTTGAAAACAAAAGGTAAAAGAAACTATGGTTGAAACTAGCCAAAATAAACACTAAAAGAGGTGTGAAAGATAAGGTAAAAACTAATTGGTAAAAGGCAAGCTATCTAGGTGGTTTGACAATGGAAGGTAAAGGAAATAAGCTATGAAAGTAAGCAAGAAATGTAAACTAGGCGAATCCTAAAAGTGTTTGGATGACCACATTTAAGGTTCCCAACAAAAAACCTCACAATCCTAAGGAAAAATTGCCTAAAATTATTATACACAAATGGAAGTAGGGTAACCTATTGGAGGCTCCCAACTTACTTCCAATGAAAGGCCTTTTTGTTACAAAATTTGAAAGCAATGAAAGTAAGTAATTGTCAATTACAAAATTACAACAAGGTCCTCAATTTTGGTGGTTGTTCTCTCTTTGGTGATTCACTCAATTTGGAGTTCTCCTTATTCCAATAGCTCTTAAGGTGGTTTTCCCCTTGCTTCTTGACTCAAATTCTTCAAGGGATGACACCAATCCTCCTTTCCAATTCCCTATATGGCAACTCACAAACAAGGAAACAAAGAGACAAGCAATAACCAAAGACCCAAAAAATGAAATGAAAGCTAAACCAATAGAGTTTTAACAAGACAAATTTTCAGGGATTTTTCAACAATTAAAGCAATGAAAAGCACATAAAAGCAAGCTAGGACTCAAAGAGAAACTTAGAATGGCTCTAGAGTAGAGTAAAAAAACTAAAATAAAAAGACTCAAGAAACCTCTAGTTTTGGAACTTTTTTTTCACACTAATTTTCAATTGAAATTTCATAACTAGGATTGGTCTAAAATAGGCACCAATTATAGAACAAATTTTGAGCCAAAACAACAAGCACACTTCCCTTTCACTTTTTTTTCCTGGACACTGATTTTTCTGCCAAATTGTGTGATTTTTATTATTTTTTCCTTTAATCCAAATAGTTTGGTTCTTTTTTCATAATTTTGGTCCAGGTGTCTAGAAAATTTAGTAAACATTTCAGCTCAAAACACATAGTTACCAATTCCCAGTAATTTATACAAGTTCGTATGTTCAAGCTGTCAACACCAGCGATTTCAACCTAGAAATCAAAAGTAGTGTTTATGTTGCTTAAGGCTTGGATAGTTACAGTTTTTATTTGCTTATGCTCAATTATCTTGAATAAAACAATTCAAGAGAGCTTAAAACTTATTTTGATTCACAAATCCAGCCACAACTCTACTTCATCATAGGCATCAAGTAGGAAACTTAGAAAACAAAAAAAAGTTCAACAACAAGACTACTTCTAGGAATTGATTTAGATCATGTTATGAACTAAATAACATGCATGAATTAGACTCAAAATTCAAAAGATAGGCTAAGAATGACAAGAATACATGAACAAATATATCTAGAATTCAATCAACAAAATAAAAATTCAACACAAACTTAGAACATAATGTGACAATTACTATGACTAAACATGACTCTAAGACAACATGGATTAAGTGATTTACACTTAGATTTTTGTGTTTTTTTTCTAATCAATATTTTGGAAGAAAATTTAGATCTAAAGGTTTAGCCCAAGAAGATTATGACTGAAAAATGATAGAACCTAAAATCAACACAAAAACATGATTCAAGGGTAGATCTATAAAATTTGAACCATAGAAATGCAAGAACAAGTGTAGATCTAAGATTTAATCGGTTTATTTTTTTGAATCTACTCTAAACAGCACCAAACCACAAGACAATGGAGGATATACATGGAGAATAAGATGAATAACAAGGAATTAAAGTGAATTGACCGAACAAAAAGATAGAGGAAGCAAAAGAACATCACCTAGATGAACATGCTCTTGATACCACATGATGTAGCTCCATTTGAGCTTGTAGACCTTGGATCTTCTTCATCAATGGAGTCCTTTGCTTCTTATAGTTTGATAGCAGTGGAATGGAGAAGGAGAAGGATGATTGGAGACGCCACTACAAGGAGAAGATGAGTCTAGAAGAAGCTCACCACCATAGGAAGCCATGGATAAGAGCTTGAAGGTAATAGAAGATGAATGAAGGGAAAGGAAGAGAAGAGCATGAAATTTAGTGCCTCTAAAGAAGTCTGAACTTTGAATTTTAATTCTCAAATGATCAAAGTTCAAAAAATGCACACACATGGCCTCTATTTATAGCCTAAGTGTCACACAAAATTGGAGGGAAATTTGAATTTCTATTCAAATTTTACTTGAATTTGAAATTGAATTTGTGGAGCCAAATTTTGGAGCTAAAATTTCACTAATTATGATTAGTGAATTTTAGCTATGGTTCAGCCCACTAATCCAAGATCAAGTCCAAGATTCTCCACACAGTGTGCTTAGGTGTCATAAGGCATGTAAAGCATGAAGGACATGCACAAAGTGTGACTATATGATGTGGCAATGGGGTGTAGCAAGCAAATGCTCACCTCCCCCTCCAAAACTACCCCTAATACAAAAACTAGTCTAGGCACCCTAAAATACAAGGGTTAAAAAATCCAACATTTCTAGGGTAGCCTACCTACATTATGGAGCCCTAAATACAAGGCCCAAAAATAATGAACCTTAATCTAATATGTACAAAGATAAGTGGGCTCATACTTAGTCCATGGGCCCGAAATCTACCCTAAGGCTCATGAGAACCCTAGGGTCTTCTCTTGCATCTTTGGCCTAATCTTCTTGGAGTCTTTTATCCAATGCCCTTGGGGGTAGGATTGCATCAAACATCCTCCTCAATTTTCTTTTCCTTCTCAGTACTTTCCCTCCTAGTGAAAATTACCTTGCACTCCTCTTTAAGATTCATCTCAATATTGACCCCAAAGGTCCCAGTGGGCCATTCATCTATTTGCTTAGCTAGTTGGCTTATATGTACCTCCAGATTCCTGATTGCTACATCAGTACTCATATAGTGTGACATGGTACTCTGCATGAACTGTACCAACAATTCTTCCAACTTAGTTGGTTTCTCCTGTCGGCTGAGCTCTTGGCTAGGAGGTTGATGAGATGAACCTCCTTGGTTGAAGTTATTTCCTTAATGGGATTTCCAACCTTGGCCCTGCGAAAAAATACCTCTCTAATAGAATTCCGGTGGTGCTCCTTGATGGAATCCTTGATAATTCTAACTGCCCATGTAGTTGACCTTGTTGGTTGTGTTGTCTTGAACCATGCATGAGCCTAACTCATAAGCACCCCCACAAATGTTGCATCCCCCACTACGCATGGCTGGAGGAGGCTGCACTACATGTAGTTGTTGGGGAAAATTGCTCAGAGTGGTTGTGAGATTCTCTAAGGTCTTGGTCAGGAGCTTGTTTTGAGCTAACATAGCATCTTGAGAAGTGAACTCAAGAAGGCTTTTCTTTGTAGGTGTGTAGGCTCAATCACAGAGAATGGCATGATCACTGGCTACCATATTCTCTATCAGCTGCATGGCTTCTTCTGGAGTCTTCAACTTGATCTTCCCACTGGCGGAGGCATCTAGGAGTTGCTTGGAATGGGGTTGCAAGCCATCAATGAAGATGTTGAGTTGAACTGGCTCGCGGAACCCATGTGTAAGAGTCTTCCAGAGTAACCCATGAAAGCAGTCAAGTGCTTCACTCAGCGATTCGTCAGGGTGTTGGTGGAAGGATGATATTTCCACCTTTCCCTCAACGGTTTTGGACTCTGGAAAGTACTTCTTCAGGAACTTCTCCACCACCTATTCCCATGTCCGCAAGTTATTCCCCTTGAACGAGTAAAGCTATCTTTTTGCTTCACTAGCCAAGGAAAAAGAGAATAAGATAAGGTGGATGGCATCTTTTGGCACTCTTGTTATCTTCACCATGTTACAGATCTCAATGTATGTGGCCAGATGTGCATATGGATCTTCACTCAATAGGCCGTGAAATAGATTCCTCTAGATCAGTTGGATGAGGGAATGTGGATATGAGATGTTGGCCGCTTGCATATATGATCTGGCTATGCTGGTGAAGTACTGAGGTATGGCAGAGCTAGAGTAGTCCTCTAGCGTCATCCTTTGTGGATAATCCTCTGTCATGATGCGTTCTTCAGAGAAAGGATGTGGACTAGTCACAAAAGTGGTTGAGGATAATTCAAATGAGGATCCTCACTCTCCTTGACTGATCTGCACCTCTTGTTGCTCTCTCTTTTTTCTTTCAGTGTTGTTTCGTCTGTAGGTTGCGTCAGTTTCTAGATCCAAAGGAACAAGATTGTTTCCTCACATACACAAAAGAAACAACTACCGTGCAGGCTATCATAGAATAAAAATTAAAACTAAAAATAATTTTTTTCTTTTTTTCCTTTTTTTAAAAAGACTAAGTAATATAAGGGTAAATAAAGAATTTTTTTAAAATTAAAAAAATTAAAAGATAAAAGAGAATAAAAAATTAAAGAATAAAGAATGATTGCTTCTCAAATTGGGATATGTAAACAACCAAGTACAAAAACCAAAGTCCTTGACAACAGCGCCAAAAACTTGTTAACAAATTGACAAGTGTACCAATTTTATCACAAGTAGTAAATATTAAAACAGAAGACTGAGTGTCAAGTCCACAGGGACTTTGTTTGTACTTGCGTTGGTAAATGTCCAATTTGTAAGCAAGAGAAGAAGTAGAAGAAAAAAGAAATTGTAAGTATGAAAATTGAGGGTAAAAGGGAAAAGGAAAAGATAACAAGAAAAATAAATAATAATTTAAATACAAAAAGGTGAGTTCAAAATATAATAATGTTGGGGCCTAGCATGCCTAACTACCCTTGATGCAATATTAATGTTTTTCTCTATTAACTGCTTTCCAATTTCCACCCACATCTACTAATATGCTTAACCCTGACCCCTCATGATGAAAAGTCTAATTTATGTATTCTCTCTCCCAAATCCCTTTGCAAAGATTGAATTATAAATAGTGTTAAGTATAAAGATGTATGTAGAGGCATAACAAAGTCAGTCTATCCCTAGTAATGCAATGTTGAGATGTCCTTTCCCGTTTCTTTAGACATTACCATTTCCCAATGTATAACCCCTAAAAACAAATGCATGGATGGCCAAACCACACAATAAAGATGAAGAACAGAAAAGAGACAATAGAAATTGAAATTGCATTAATAGATAAGAAAAGCAGTTACATTACAAGGGCTTTGGCTACAAGGCTCCAACAGAGTGGGGGTTTAGCCTCTCATAGCCATGAGAAGCTTTACACTTCAGAGGTTAATAGAAGAAAGGGTTGGATGACTAGTAGTAAGAAATGGGGGAATGGCTAAGAAAAGAGGGTTTCCCCTAGCGGAGAGACTCAAACTTTGGATTTCTTCACAAGAGAGCTCTAAGACTTGGTGTGTCCTTCCCTTCTGCTTCCTCCTCCAAACACTCATGGGATGTCTGGTATGCCGTGGCTACCATGGTCATGTGTTGGAGTGTATTCATAATATTGTATCCTGAGTGTATTCATAATATTGTATGGACTCTGTGTTCGATGCATTCAAGGTTGAACCAGACCAGGTCAAACTTTGGTTTAAAGCTCATCCAAAGCTATTAAAAGTAGTTGATCTTGAGACTTCCTTATTCCTTAATTAGAAGTCCCAACTAGTTTCATTCCTGGTCAGTTCCAGCTCAAAAGAAAATCTATCAAAGAATTTGAAAGAAGTCTTACAACTTCTACAACAAGAAGAAGATGAAGGTTCTTCCTCAAAGAAGAAAGATACTAATTCTTCAGAAGATGATGATCCTTTCTACCAAAACGAGGAAGATTGTTTTGGTATTTCGCTAAATAATGATTAATTTCAATTTACCTGTTCTGTATAAATAGTTCCGGTCACGAAACCAGCACTGTATCTACAGTAGAATTATTTGTCTATTTAAGGAGTCCTCGAGTCATTTGTGAGGCACCCTTTCAGATAGTAATTTCAGGTTTAGAGAGAGAGGCTCTGTATTGAAAAAATCTTTGTAAGCTTTTCTTTCGATTTCAATAAAATTTAAGTTTTCTTTTTATATCTTTTCTCCCTCTTGACTGATCCTGTGCGGCTCTACTGCCGCTTCAGTTTCTTTTCTTCCCTCCCCCTCATAGATTTTGTTCGACTCTGTCATCATTTCTGTTTCTTTTTAATCTTGCTTTCATTATGATAGAATAAGTACGTTAGATACACCCCAAGATTCTTATCAAGAAAATATCTTAAATAGCATAAAAACAGAAATTGAGCTACAATATGATTTATTTATAGCAGAATGTGATTACAATTCTGTTAAGATCAATAAAACCATACATAACCTTTGATATACAAAAGATTATAGATGGTTAAATAAAACAAGTATAATAGGAGAAGACCCCACTAAATATTGGGAAAAAGATCCTGTTATATGTAAATTAGACATCATAAACCCCGATCTAATAATCAAAACCAAAGACATTCAATATGGAAATTTTGAACAATGTAAAAATCATATAAAAGCCCTTTTAGACCTAAAAGTTATAGAACCTAGCATTAGTCCTCATAGGAGTCCTACCTTTATTGTTAATAAACACTCAGAACAAAAAAGAGGAAAAACTAGGATGGTCTATAATTATAAAAGGCTTAATGATAACACTCACATAGATGGTTATACTATTCCTTCTAAAGATGCATTAATAAATAGGATACAAAAGGCCAAATGGTTTTCAAAATTTGATTTAAAATCAGGATTTCATCAAGTGAAAATGCATCCTGACTCGGAAAAATGGATCGTTTTTTCTTATCCAAAGGGATTATTTGAATGGAATGTAATGTCTTTTGGATTAAAAAATGCATCACAAATTTTCCAAGGTAAAATGGATAACATTTTTGGAAATTATAAAGAATTCACGTGTACATATATTGACAATGTACTTGTTTTTTTTCAAAAACTAAGGAAGAACATTATCTGCATCTTAAACAAGTTCTTCACTTATTTGAAAATTTTGGCTTAATTACTTCAAAGTCAAAAATGGAAATTTGTAAGACTCACATTTCGTTCCTAGGAACAGAAATAGGGAATGCGAAAATAAGGCTTCAGCCTCACATTTCCCAAAAAATCCTTAGTTTTCCAGACAAAATGGAAGATATAAAAATCCTAAGAGCCTTTTTAGGCTTGCTTAATTATGCGAGAAATTTTATTAAAGATTTAGGAAAATATACAGCTTCTCTTTACAACAAGACCTCCTTAACTCGACAAAGGAAATTCAATACAGAGGATATAAAACTAGTCCATAAAATAAAAGAAATGGTCAATAATTTGCCATATTTATCTCTTCCACTCAATTCTGATTATCTAGTTAATGAATGTGATGGTTGCGAGCTATGATGGGGAGCCATCCTAAAGAAAAAGAAAAATAAATATGAAAAAATGCATGACGAAGAGATCATTAGGTATGCATCAGGAAAATACCACATGAAACCACAGGTATACTCAACTTCTACAGATTATGAAGTTGTTGTTGTGATAAACGCTCTAGAAGGATTTAAACTCTTCCTTATTAATAAAAGTGAAATCACCATAAAAACAGATTGTGAAGTAATAGTAGCTTATGGTAGCCAACAAATAAATATTGATAAAAAGCCTCACAAAAGATGACTTTTATTCCAAGAATATGTTTATCATAACGGAATAAAGATAAACTTTGAACATATAAAAGGAGCTAAGAATGTTGTTGCTGATATTCTTTCTCGTTTTACAGGAATTCAACAAGATGAAGCCCTCCAAGGTCTCTTACCAAAATATAAAACACAAAATGAAATTCAGCAATCAAGAATTGCCAGTACTCACAAATGAGTTTCACTACCCTAGTAGAAAAGCTATCAATGATAAACTCAATTGTCTTATTGACAATATTTGGAATATTCCAAGACACAAACAATAATGAGCAATTCGTTTATTCTGTGAATAAGGGCATAATTTGTGTCTTATACAATTTCTTCATAACAATAATCAAGGAGTTCCTCTCCTCACAATAGCCTCTCCTTCTAGGAAAGGTTATACAGTTTTTGTCCTATTATCGGGACCTCATAAAGGTGTTTACACCAACTTTAAAGACCTTTACTTGGCAAAGAAGGGTATTCAAAGCCCAACCTATAAAGGATTTTATTCTAGGGAAGAAGCAGAAAAAGTCCTTGAATTAAATATCACTAATATCAATAAGATAAAGAAGGCCCTCGAGCCAGAGCCTATGGATGTCTAACGAATATGAAGACTTGACAATCACTGCAAAAAGTCTTCTGGACTATGGATGTCTATAATCAATTCTGATCACTCCCTCAAACAGATCTGAGGGGTTTAATCCATCTATAAATGAAGCCATAAAATCGCAAAAATGATGGACTATATTTCCATCAAAATTGTAACCTGCCTGAGCAATTTTTCCGCATAAAATTACCCCTCTCATGTTATGAAAGTCTTACCAAAAAGACAACAAGGACTTTCCCTATCTGCTCAATGAAGAATATGAGACCTGGGATGTGCAGGGCAACATACAGTACCAATACAGCCTCATGAGAGCACAAACACAGGGATATCAATGCTTTTTCTCATATTCAGACAAAAGAGATTTTGACCTGATAAGAGAAACCCATGATACAAAACTCTTCCTACCGACAATACAGATACAGCAAAACAAAAAATAACAAGCAACTTCCATCTTTCCAAAGACATGTCTTTGTAAAGTGGTGGAACCAATTTGACGCAACCAAAGCAGAACTAGATAAGGTTAAAATTTGGTTCAAAGCTCATCCAAAGTTTCTTAAGATAGTTGATATAGATACTTCATTGTTTCTTAATCAGAAATCCAAGCTAGCGATTTTCCTAGTAGGATCAAAGTCAAAGGAACATCTGACCAAGAACTTAAAAGAAGTTCTTCAACTACTTCAAGACCAAGATGAAGAAGATTCTTCATCAAATAAAGAAGACGCCAAGTCAACACACTCTTCAGATGATTTTTACCAGAATGAAGATGGCTGTTTTGGTATTAATTTAGCCAAAGATTAAATTTTTATTGTAAACATGTACTGTAGAAATAGTTTCGGTTTAGATAACCTAAACTGTAGCTACAATATTTTTCAATTCTATAAAAGGAGTCATTGAACACATTGTGAGACAACCATTTTTTTACAGATAGTTCAAAAAGAGGTTAGGGAGGGAAGCTCTGAGAAACAATCTTTGTAAGCTTTTCTTTCTTTTCAAATAAACTTGCAGTTTTCTTTGTCTTTCTTCCCTTCTCCCTCCTTACTGATCCAATGCAGACTACCGTCATTTCAGTTTCTTCCTTTCTCCCTCCTTACTGATCCAATGCAAACTACCGCCGTTTCAGTTTTCTTTTATGATTTTATTTCAGTTTTAAGCTTTTAATTACAATTATTTTTTCTGCAATTCCATAACTTGCATATAATATTGTTCTTCTTTTGTATATCCTACTTCTTTTCTATTCGTTTGATCCTTCAATTGTGCTAACGTGGCAACGTAATAGGAAGTAGCTTAGCTTTTATATATTACAAATAAATTCTTTGAGGAGAGGATCATGCTAAATGATATTTTTTGGGATAAAAGTCTTTGTGATAGTATAGATTTGAAATCCTTCCTTCAAGTTGTGAGTTTGATTCCAAAATTATAAAAGTGTGTTTGCAAAAGGCATACAATATTGGGGGTATGTCAGCCTTATTTGCATTTTGGGTGTGAAGGAGTTCACATGTTGTTGTGAATGTTGCTACACGTGTCATCAAGACTTTTCAATTGTATCCTGAACCTAAAAAAGATTTTAAAAATTGTAATATTTATGTAATTATGTTATTAAAATAATTCATTATATACAAATATTAAACCTTGTTGTTGAGTACTTAGATAGTTGTTTGCATTCTCTACAAGTGTCTCTCTTTTGTAACTTTCTTATGGCATCTCTCACATGCAACATAATTTTAACCAAACGTATCGTCGATCTCATTGATTGTTGCATGAATTATGAATACACTATCTTATTATTTTATATATGTTAAAACTAAGGAAAAAATCAAGTATCATGAATATTACGAATATGAAGGTCATGGTAGGTTAACATTCATGTGATGTTGCTCCATTTTTTTTCTTGTAAAGTAGTTATTTAGAATAAAATTTATAATTTTTTAACGGCATCAATCAAAGAATTAGAATAAACTAACGATTTTTTTTGTTAAATGTTACAAAATGTGTATAATAAAATAAAATAAAAGAAGAAAGTTCATTTTACCCTATCTTAAATTTTACAAAATCAAGATTGTCGAGGTTGATATAGATCTTTATACTTGAAGTTGAGTTGATTGAATACTCATCTCAAAAACAATTATTAAAATACAATTGTTAGTAAATTAAAACTATAGTAGTAAATAAAATATAAAAAAAATTATTGTAAGAAAAAAGTATGATATATACTTAATTGAATTAGAGTTATTTATTTATTAAATAAGTTGAATTAAAAACAATACTTAAGATAGTAAAAAAATATCTCAAATAAATAAATAGATATGAAATAAAATAAACATGCTAATTTAAAAATAAAGAGATAGAAAATTATGTATCAATTTTTATTTAAATGTTATTTAAAGATCATATATATATATATATATATATATATATATATATATATTATACATATTTAAAACTTAATATAAAAATTAAATTTAGAAAAATAATTTCAATTTTCATTGTGAAATGACATATGACAATAGTAAATATTAAGTACAATTTAATCATACATTTATCTAGTTATTCATATTTTTTTGTTGAATTATCTATATCTATGTATATATATATATATATATATATATATATATATATATAAAGAAAAAAAGTAGTAAGAAAAGAAAAGATTTTTTTTTTTTGAGGTTATGTTTGTCTGTAAAATAACTTTAATAACTTCATTTATGAAAATAACGTATTAAAAAGGAGATGTGAAAATATAATATTTTATATTACATTTTATTGTATAAAGAAATATATATTAATTAATTATACAAAATTATTATTTAAAAAAATTATAATTAATGATAAAATAAAGATAATATATTCACTATTTTGGTATACGATTTTGTTATGTTGTGAGTAACACTGAATAAGGGGGGGGGGGGGGGGGAAGAGAAGTAATAAACACAATAGAAGAATGTTCTCCTTCCTCCAAAACATCAATTGTGTAATGTGACAGTGTAATAGTAAGGAGTTTAGCTTTTACATATCATAAATAGATTGTACATGTTTTTACTCTATATTTTGAAGAAAAAAAGTGATGTAGTTTTAGTCTCATTAAGAACTAAAAACAAGTATTTTTGTTTAAATGTAAGGACTAAAACCGATAACATTTTTATAGGGACTAAAACAAATATTTTGAGGGAGAAAAATACTTTACCTATTTAGTTTGAAGAATGGGTTTTTAAGATTTCTTTTACATTTTAGATAAAGACATGTGTTTGATTGATGAGTTTTGATAGGAAAACAATTTAATCAATTTAATGTGTAAAGATTGAGAAATTTGAACAATTTAGGTAAAAGAAAATTGATAGGAGATCAAACACCAAACAATTCAAATTAGAGGGATTAAAAATTATTAAAAAAATTATTATAAGCTAGAATAAGATAATTTAATAGCAATATAAAATTATCCTTGCAAAGTAAATAACAATAAATAATCTCCAGTGAAAAATTCAATTAAAAAATTAAGATCTTGAATAAAACAATAGACCTCAATAATACTACATAGTTCAATTTACATGCCAAAGAATATATATTCAAGTAAAATTTACTTCAAAAATGACCCTTTTACACTCATTTATGATTAACAGATAATAGCAAACATAGAGAGCCAAATGCTAGAATTCGAGGAATCTATTGAACTTAATAGACTAGAGATTGAAGAGAGTGAAAACAAAATAGTGGAGTTTGAGTGCCAGATGGAGAGGGATCGAAATGAAGGGCTATTCTTTAAGAACCTTGGATATAAGGCACCTATTGAAAAGGCAAAAGCCAAGGAGGAAGAGGTTGAAAAGATCAAAGATGTGAACAGTGAAAGCATTGGTAGCAATTCAAAGTTTATATTCCCACAAGCAACGTTTGAATCAAAGCTTTGAAGGACCTTGGTAGTGAGGCCAACAACAACAATGTTTGCTCCTCATCGGAGAGTTTATCATTTGCATTCAATAATTGGCTTACTAGCTGATTGAACTTGTTGATGTGGTCATGGAGATCTCCTCCTATCTCCATTTTGAGTTGATACAACTCCATTTTCAAACAAAGGCGGTTGGTTAGCGAATTTGACACATAGATATTATCGAGTTTCTCCCACAAGGTCTTCAGTATTGTCTTCTTCAACACATTATGTTTTATCTCGGGAGCAAGAGCTAACCAAATCGTGCTCATAGCTCTCCTATGGATCTTTGTCCACTCGGTTTCATTCATAGAAGCCGGCCTTTCATCTTCAAACGCTTGATCAAGACCTTGTTGCACCAAAAGGTCTTGAATAGTACTCTGTCAAATCATAAAATTTATTTTTCCATCAAACAACGATATCTCAAACCTTTGTATGCTCTGGGCCATAATTCTGATACCATTATTGAGTAATCAACGCTTCCACAAATAAAATTACCCACTCCCACAAAAGATCGTGAGAACACAATAAAGATTACACCATAGGAAAAATAATAACAAACACAAGAATTTAATGTGGTTTGACACCTCTTGCCTACATCCACGGAACCGTCTCAAAAGTATTTCACTATCACAAAAATGATTATCAGATTGTAACCCACCCCAAATAGTGTATCACTCTACAAACCCGAGACCCCACTCAATGGTTACAATAAATGATAGCACTCTCACACAAAGACATTTTTCTCTCAACAAAGTGACTTTGGTTCACAATCTCTCTTCATGTGTTGTGATTCTCCACTAATTCTTTTCTCTATTTACAGTGAAGATTGTCACCAACTATAATAAACAAGTTCTCTCAGAAGTTAAAACAAAAATAACTTTCAATGCATTCATTCAATTAAAGTTCATCTAGTAAAATGTAATCTTTCACTCTGTATTTAAGTCACCTAAACCTTAGTGATCAAAATCCAATTCCCAATATGCAAGCACCATCTTTTGGCTTGAAACTCTATAAAGACACGATGAGCATATGTGTACTCAAACTTTTCTCCAATGATGTGTCACTTATTGTTTGTCCAAAGAACTTCAATGATTTCATATCAATTTATTTTACACCATTTTTTATATGGTTAAAAAGAGCCTTTTTTGTTCTCTTCCTTCTAAGTGTACGTTGGATGTCTTGATATTTTATTGAGTATAGAACAATTTGAGCCAAAGATTTTTGGTGTCTAAAGTAACTAAACAATTACTAGTATAACAATTTGCTAATGTTAAAATTAAATTGAAAGCTTCACCTCCTTTTAAGTTAAAATGTAAATTCCAAATCTAGCCTGAGCTATGACATCACCATTTTAAAGTAAACCCCATATGAGCTTACTATGATAGTTATATGAACCAAAAGCAACTGCTAATCTTCAAATGCAGGGGTTTAGTTACACGATTCACTCAAAATTCTTGTGTATCGCATACCAAATTTAAACTTTTTTGAATAACTTTGTAATCTATATCACGCGCCAAATTCATCGCTCCATGTATCACATATCAGATTCTTTTTAAAGATTTAAAGAAAGTCTTTAATAATAATGTAAAAAGTGACGAACCGCTGATGTATCTACACGAACTGCATTCCACACTAGTACTATGGACTAGGTAACTATGCATAGGATTGTGTTTAACCAGGCTTTTGATAGCCAGTGCGTAAATGCAGTAATCATGGTCATTCTTGCTAGGTTATTGAACTTCCACCAAGAATTGCAGAACCACAATTGACTACTTCATATATCAAGTCATTCAACTCAGATGTATTTTCTAGCTCAATTCAGCATGAAGGACTAAGATAATGAAGTAACAGAAAGACAATATAAACACATCTATAGAAAAATTTCTCACCTTCTGGTTGAGTAACAATAGGTGTAGATATGGTTGTAGAGTGTATCAATTGGGAAACCAAGAGGAAGGGCTCTGCCTCTCTCATTTCTCAAACAGAAGTACAAAACCCTACTCAACAAGCCAGAAGAAAAAGTAGGATAAAAAACTTACTTTAATCTATTAGAGGATGAAGCCTAGATAGGAGATATGACACACATACAATACGACACAGATATGGGAATACGTCAATTTGTTTTAAATTAAGGATACGACACGTTCTGGATACGTTAATAAAATGTAATAGTGTTGGTGTTAAAATGAAATTATGCAAATGTTCTTGAGTGAATTTAAAATATTGTAAATATGCAAATTTTGTTTTAGCAAACATTGCAAATACTTACTGGAAAAATAAACCCCCTCATCAGACGAACGTCTAGAACTACTGAAAAGGAGTTGTCATGCTTGGAGAATAGGAAAGGGGTATGTAATGTTTTTGTTTATGTTTTGAGAAGAGAAAATAAGTTGTATTTTGTGTAGGTCAGGACCTTTTTCATGCTAAAAATCCTAAAGTTAAAACAATAAAATTAAAAAAAGAAAGAAAGAAAATCAAAAGCGGCTCAAGCCGTATTGAAAACAACTTGGGCCCTGTCTATTGTCTACTCATCTTGAGTCGTATCCCAACCGTGTCTTACATTTTTTCTTTAAGAAAATAAAAATAAAAAATTGAATATTTCTTGAATATGTATTGAGACATATCAAAGGCATATCAGTGTCTAGCGCGGATACAACACTAATACATTTCCATTTTTGAAGTATTGAACTTGGGCCCTGTCTACTATCTACTCATCTTAAGCCGTATCCCAACTATGTCTTACATTTTTTCTTTAAAAAAATAAAAATAAAAAATTGAATATTTCTTGAATACGTATTAAGACATATCAAAGGCATATCAGTGTCTAGCGCGGATACAACACTAATACATTTCCATTTTTGAAGTATTGAGGCCTCATAGATTAGAGCTTGGGAGCATTGAGTTGAAGCATAATCACGGCTGTAACAAGTATATTACTATATTACAAATAATGGCAATTATGAAAGCTCCATGCACCAAAGCGTAAAAAAAACCCAAATTCATCCATTAATCTACTACCACAAGAGCAATGCCCCTTAAAATTGTTGGAGATGTTTTCTGTTTGTAAGCCATCTTTTGTGATGTGAGCCCAAATTGATGATACTTTTTAACAGCACCAACTTTGTCCGAAGTCAAAACCTTCATAATGGTATTGTGAGTTACAAGATTAACCCAGTTCCTTTGCCGCTACATAAATTTTGTACATAGCTGTTAGATTTCATCTTAAAACCAATTGGCATTAAGTGAAGTTGTCCAACAGATATATAAGCTGCACTCCAAGGATTGAGGCAGCCGATGTGGGACTTGGGTATTTCCCAATACACCCCCTTCATGCCCAACACTTATTGGGCTTGGTGTGTGAACATCAAATGGTGGGTGCTCGTCGCAGCGGAAGCGAAGGCGAGGTCCCAGGTTAGAGCCTGCTCTGATACCATGTTAGATTTCATCTTAAAACCAATTGGTATTAAGTGAAGTTGCCCAATAGATATATAAGCTGCACTTCAAGGATTGAGGCAACCGATGTGGGACTTGGATATTTCCCAATAATAGCAAATCAGGCATAAACCCCAAAGGGCAGAAGCTCATGTCGCAATCCATGGGCAATGTCAATCTTTTTTCTTTGACAAACAAGGCTTATCTGATAATATTACTTTTCTACCTTACATCCTACATTTCCTCATGTAATTCTCTCAACATCTTTCTGCTATACATAATCCATTTATAAGGATTATTACAGGACATAGAAGTTGGAAAGCCACCTTTGATGCTTGTTTCTCCCCAAAGAATTTAGTAGTAATTAGTATAGTCAAGTTTTCAATCCCCTACATGTGGAATCAATTTACAATAAGCTTACTTTCCCGTCTCTCACAACTCAAAAAAGCCCTTGCCATCTCTTGAATTCAGGCTAGGCATAACTCAATCTCAAAAGACAGCTCATGACTAAGAGGCTTCTCCAAGCCTTTCTAAGCTCTACCAACCATATATGTAGTTGACATGAGATTTCAACTTTATCTCTTTATAAAAGCTTTTGATCCATCAAAATTCCCTCCACCACTCAATTCATTAATCAGAGAACGAGTAAATCAATAGTGCTTTTCTTTCAATTTTCCTCTTCCTGCCCTATATCTCAAACTCTCATTGAACTTACCACATTCTTAAACAGCACATTATCCCATACATCATTTGGTTAAATCATAAATCGACCTTCCTGCTACAAACTCTCCCACATTTCATCAACCTTCAAATCTTACAAGAGTGGAGTTGTAGGAATATTGGTTGGTGATTGGAAGAAGATTGAAATGAATATAATTCAATGAATAACCCTTTCCTCAATTTCCATGCGATATTAACAATGTACCTAGCGTAATGCATATGTACACTGTACAGTGAAAATATTGTGACATTTAATGTAAGTACATGAAATTCAAAGTAGCTAGCTAATGCATATAAACAATGGATATGTTATTTAGTCACCCAAATCAGAACAAAACGCATTAAACCTAATTTATCTGAATGTGTAACTTCTTTCCTGTTCTAAACATGAAAAACAAGGAATGTGAGACTCAAGTTAGAAGAATTGTAATGAATTTTGATAATCCTGGATGGAGTCATAAGCTCTAGTAATTTCATCATACAAAAAAACAACTATGTACAATTTACCTTGGCACACAACATTGGCTATGCATGTTGGCTTGTGAGTTGTGAATTGAATTGAGTTAATACTTAGTTACAGACTTCTCACTGCTTCATGTTAAACTGGACAAAGCTCATGCAATAGGACTATAGTTAGAATTAATAAATTAAAGGGAGTGTTTGATGGTCCCTCCTAAGTAAAGGCCCAAATGAAGTAAGCAAGGAAACCAAAATAAACTTCCCCACAAGTATATAGGAGTCCGAGAAAGCTCCTCTATATTAAATTTGTCTTTAGTTTAAGTAAAGGAACGTGTCCTCTTAATTTTGTTTTTATGTCCTCTTTAAAGTTTAATGGGCTTTCAGAGACAAAACTCTTTATATCGTTGGCTTAAGAGAACTTTTCAGCTATGCAATTGCAAAACGATTGTTTTGTTTAAAAATAAAAATTAACAATCACTTTATCATAGAAGTCAATACATTTGCAACTATTGCACTAACGAACTTGAAACATTTTTCAGATTCTTTTAAAAAACGATATATGACATTAGTTACACAAATACAAAAACTCCCATCATGAGTGAACGGTCAGGTCATCTGTTATTAGTTTTAACAAGTATTTATAGGGAGAGAAATTAAAATAAATAAATAAAATCAAATGAATTAAACTTCTCAATTCTCACATTAGTTAAAGATATTTTATATAAAAAAAAACTTTGTTTAACTTCTCTATAAATACTTATAAATGTATACGAGATAAAATATTTATTTCAATAAAAAAAATACAAAAATCTAAATTAGGTCTAAGTTAATAATGGAATAAATGTTATAAATAGTAATTATTAAGTTTGACTTCAATTATTTCATAATTCATAACCATTATAAGATTAGTTGGGCCAATTTATTGCGAAGAAACATATTTCGAGAGTTTTGACCACTTTCATGAAAACATGTACAGTATTATGAACAAAATTTACATATATTTTCTTAGGTATTTTTTTTACTATTTTTAATTAAAAATGATATTTCACCTTGATAATTTGCGTAATAAAAATTATATTAAAAATCAACATAATTACCAAAGTAAAACATCAAAACTGATTGGAAAATAGCACAAATAAATTTTTTTCTTTGGTTTGTACCAAGGATATTCCTTAACAGACAGTAAAAGGTTAATTCTTTTCAAGGTCTAAATATTATTAAAGTAAATTTTATCGTTTCTAACAAAAAAATTTCATATGCACAATAAGAAAATCTAACCTCTATCCGTATTGCTTAAGGAATCCAACTACGCTGGACTGTTTTGATACAAATGCTCTATTTAAAATAGAGGAATGACAATGGATAGATTAACGAAGGATTGAAAACCGTATCATCTTTCATCTGTTTGGAAGCTCTCAAAGCGAGAGAAGAAACAGAAATGTGGAATCCACACTCCACTTTATCATCCCTTCAAATCAGATAGAAAGAAGAAGGAAGCATGTTTATATTTTTCAAAGACCAAATTATCCTTGTTTTTGCATACTTTTTTTTTTCTTTTATTGATTCCTTTCATTTTCTACGCAACTAAATATGAAGAAAGAAATTTTTTAACTTTCTTTCCTTTCATTTTTCCCTTCTACCAAATATCCTATAAAATCATCCTACTTTCTACTTATTTTCTTTCTTTTTTTTCTTTCTCAAATCAAATATACCATAAAAGTATATAAAAAAAACTTAATTTTTGTCCGTATGTTATATATTTCAATGTTTTACCATACCATTCGAGGTTTACACCATTGGAGAGTGAAGGTATTTCCCTAAGCCCTGCGAATAAGTTATGGCATAGGAGAGACAAGTGTAAAACCGCTGACAATTTCCTTCCAACTTAGTCTGAGACATGCCATTTTGAGGCATGACCCTCTATTTTATTTTATTTTTAAAAAAAATGCTTATTCTTACAACTTTTTTTTAAACTACCCCACACCACACCCCTTATTTTCACCGTAATTTGCTTTCTTTATCACCGAACTTTCATTGAAGCAAGGACTCAAGGAGTGACATGCATGTAGAGATGTTTTCCACCTCACTTTTTTTACTTCTGTAGCAAGCGCGGTAACAATGGAGCTTTACAAACTGTATTGAAAAGAGAGAAAGCACCATATATTAAGACTTGGTAATTGAAATGGGAACGGATTTTATTCCTTCAATATCCTAGTGGGACATGCATTGATCTTACTTGTTGAGCAACAATCATTAACTTCTAATTTATGTCTAGATTATGGGATTTGAGCTTCATTATAAAGATTTTAAAGTGCTTCTTTTTTTTTACTTATTTGTCACTGTTTTCCCAGTTTGCTAGGTTGACCTACGTAGAAATGAGGTTTAATATCTAATTTTGTCTTTTAATTTATTTAAAATGCTCAATTAAATCCTCTTGTTTTTCGATTATGCAATTAGATCCTTTTATTTTTAAAAATGATTCAATTTAATTCTTTCCGTTCAATTGAAACTAATATTGTTTATTTGCAAATTTTGATGATTTTAATTTATGACATGGTTTTTAACCATCACTATATTATTTAATTAAATATATACTAATAAATAAATATAATTTTTTAAAATAAAAATTAACCACAAGTGACAGTCGAAAACCGTCACTTTATTACTATTATTTTATAAAAAAAATAAAATCTTCAGTCGCAAAATTCAAAATTGGGTATTAAGCTTAGAAATAAATTGCTTCAATCTTTACTACGTTAATTAGTTAGCATGTGCACTTATTTACGAATAAATGTTGATCAAGTTGGCCGGTAAGAAATAAAATCATATTTTACAAGCATATAGGTTCAATTCTTATTGTTGATGTAAGAATCTTGTTACATGATAATCTATAACATAAGTGTATTTATAAACATTTAATGAAATTTGAGGTCTGTCCTCATACATCTCACCTAAACTTTTTAAATAATAAAAAATACACAGTAACTTAAATTAGCGAAAAGCAGAAAACCATTAGAATTGAAACAATATGTGTACGTACGACAATAATAACCAAACTTTATTGACAGGTCAAAACTGAAGTGCAATAATAAATTGTTAAATACAGGCTATTTGAAAATAGTGATTTTGAGATTTATATAAAAAAAAAAAGTGATATACGTTTTAAATATTACGTAAAGAAGTTGTTTTTCGTTTTCTGACAATTATAAAAAGAATTACTTAAAAATTAATATTAATTTCAACTTTTATTTCTCAAAATAATCATAAAGGCTACACAAAGTAATTTCTTAAAATAATAAGGCATGTGACTTCTTTTAAAGTTTTTTTCCTTTCAAATATTCAAACAAACATGTTTTTAATAAAAAAAAATGGACTCGGTCACATTTAAATTAATAATTTAAAATAAAAGTGATTTTCATGAAAAAAAAAAGTTAAATTATATTTTAGGTCCCCTATAATTTTATATCATCGATTTTGGTTTCCCTATTTCTAAATCAAGACATTTTAATTGTTTTATTTTTTTAAAATAAATAATTTTGATTTTTGCATTAGTTGATCAATCAAAGATAAACGTTAACTTTGATATGAAATATGTAGGTTGTTGATCTTAGCAGGAGTTAAGCTTGTGATTTTTTATTTAAAGATGAGATAATAAATCACTAAAATACTTACTTTATTTATTTATTTTTATAAATACTATTTTTTATGGATTATTAATCAAGAGTTATTAAATTTTTTCAAATTATTAAAAATTAAATTTTTAAAAATATTTAATATATAAATATTTTTAATTTAATTTTATCTCATTTTATGTATTTTATTTTTAATAGTTTACATATTTTTATTTTAATCTTACCAATTTATAATTAAATTTCATAAATTAATATATAAATTATTTACATAAACTATTTTGTACATTTATTTATTAAACACATTATTTTTACTTTAATTATATAAATCAATATAATTACATCAGTTAATATGTAAATTATACAAATTTCATCAATTTACTTTAATATGAAAATTATTTTTTCTAATGATATAAATTAATAAAATTTTAATATTTAATTTTATTTTTAGGAAACTTACATGTTGATAATTTTTTTTAATTATAAAAAATTATTTCGTAAAAAAATTTTAATATCAATTATATAAATCAACAAAATTACATAAATAAATTATTTTATATAATTTATAAAAATTATGCAAATTTATTTTTATATATAAATAATACAAATTTTTATTTAATTATAAAAAATAATAAATTTTATTTTTTTAGATTATTTAATAATTGACAAATAGTTGAATGCTCACTTAGGTGAGGAAGAGATACACTAGAAAGACATTATCGAATAACACCTTGAGAGATATGAACAAGATAATTACATAAAATATTTTTTAAATAATATATATTAGTTTGTATATTTTTTTTAAAATTATAATAAAATAAAAAAAATCTATATTTAATAATTGATTAATTTATATTAAAATGAACTTATGATAAAAATGAATGCATGTAAAATTAAGTATTAAATATATTTAAATTTTAAATATTTTATTTTAATTTATGTTTTTTTATAATTTAAAAATAATTAATAATTCATGACTAATGATACATATAAAATAATATTTATAAAATTAATTCAATAAAACAAGTGTATTAGTGATTTATTATTTTGGTTTAAATAAAAGTCATGAGTTCAATTCCTTGTAAGATTTATTTTATTTTTCACTTTATTTAATTTTTGTTACATAAATATCATGTCAACCATGTACATAAGCATCACTCTTAAAAAATCAAAAGACATTAAATGTCATTGATTTAAAATTATAAGAGACTAAAATTATAATCTATTAAAAAAATTATAAGAAATGAACTCAGTCACATTTTCCAGAAATTGAGGGGTGGTGAAAATTACTATTAACGAAAATTATAATATCATATTTTAATAAAAGGCATTAATTTAAGTATTTTAAACATTTTGATTTCACGATATCTCAAAAATAATTTTCCACATCATTTTAATCAATTTTTTTATAAAAAAAAAAAAAAGAAAAAGCACTTTGCTTGTAACGTCATACAAAAGTAACACCACTTGTAAAAAATTATGTGAGGAAGAACTAAAAATAACTTTTTTGATAAGATACATACACTAAATTGAATAATATCAAACTTAATCACTAAAAACAAAATTTCACACAATATAAAAATTTAAAACATATATTTTCCTATTTATTTTATACATATAGATCACGTTTTACTTAAAATGTTCCTTTTCTTTTCAAATTGTCATTCAGTTTACTATTATCTAGACAAAACATAAGTACCAAAAAATATAATTATTCTATCATAAACTTTTAACCATAAATTAAGAATAACTAAAATATATATCACATTATAATAAATCTTTACCGATAATGACTTTTTTTATCACTAAACGCATGGCCAACTTCTTTTAAAAAAAACTCACATGGATCGACTAGGTGCATGGTGTTGTTTTTGTTATATCAAATATCTCATGTTTGAGTTTTAATTGTCAATTACAATGAAGTTTGTAACGGAAAAATTAGTTTTTTCTTTAAACTATATCTTAACATGATTTAATGTTTAATTATTTTAAAAGAATACATTTCAAATTGGATTAAAATTCGTACATAATCAAATTAAACACCATATATAATTAAGAAGAATTTGATAAACTTAGCACAAGTGGTAAAATTTGTGTCTCTTAATTAATAGTCAAAAATTCAAATCTTGATTGTCCCATGAATATGAATAAATTGTGTTGGAACAAAAAATATTACCTTGATGATCTTTTATGAAAATTAATTATTACTTACAATGAAAATAACTTCCTACCAATATTATTAAAAAAAATGGTGAATTATGGATAAACTCACCAACAATAATTTAGAAAATTAGATTTCAAATTTACAAATTAATCTAAGTTTAAGATTTGTGATCCTCATTCCTCTATTTAAAATATAAAATAATCATATTTAAAGTTCATTCTATTTTCACATGTGAATGCGCATTAAAATATTCAAAATACAATCATCTATACTGAATAAAAAAGGTCCTGAAATGTCACATGGCATCATTTCAAGGCCCTCACTTCACTTTGTTGAAAATGAAAAATGAAAAAATAAAAATGGAAAAAGAATCTATCTAAAAAGGAAATGTGAGGGAAAACAAAAAGAATTAAATTTTAAATAGTAAATGGTATAGAATTTCTAATACTTATATATGTGTTTCTTCAAAATCCAGCATTTGAAATCGTCACTCCAAAATTTCTAAATTCACTTAACACATCTGGGACACCTGATCACAAAATGAAATTGAAGGTTGGCACTCCTATTATGTTACTTCGAATATGGCACAAAAAGACGGGTTTTGCAATGGTACTAGACTTATTAGCTCAAGACTTGGTGCTCATATCATTGAAGCAAAGATTATTTCCGAGAAAAACATCGGTCATAAAACATATATTCCAAGGATAAATATATCTTCTTCCATGGCCTTTTAAATTGATTAGAAGACAATTTTCTTTTCATGGTTTCATTTGCTACGAGCATAAACAAATCTCAAGGACAATCTTTGTCACATGTTGGATTATATTTATCAAGGCCTATTTTTAGTCATACTCAACTTTATGTGACACTATCTAGAGTGCACAGTAAACAAAGATTACACATTTTAATTCATGATCAACAAGGCAAGCCTTACAATACCACTATTAATGTGGTATACAAAGAAATTTTTCAAAACCTTTAGGAAAGGTTAGCAAACTATTATTATAAATATTATAATAACCAATTTAGGTAAAAAAATATTTTATAAAGTTTGATTGAACTAACTTATTCAAATTTTTTTTTCTGATTCAAGAGGTCCACACACAATGGACTTCATTATGTGGTGCACCTTCATTCAATTATGTATGTTTTGCTTGTTACAAACATTTTTTGAGGGAAAGCTTCACATTATAAGTTTGAAATTAACTATAATTAGTACAGATGTTTCTCAATAATATCATCTACTCATGTACTGTGTAATTGTTATACTATCTTGAATATAATGAATAATTAATAGAAAAAGTAAGTGCATTCAACATGCAAAGATTTGTCAAAAATGTCAAAATTTTCCTTATATTTGATTTTCTTAATAACTAACTATTCATTGTTCCTATTTTTTATTAGCATCTTCAATTTACGAGACATATGCTACCATGGAATTATGAAATCAACATGTGATTGTAGTTTTTTGGCTATCCATTAAAAACAATGATAATTTTTTTATATGCATATGTGGAATACCATATATATCATATGTATGATGCCTTCATTATATATATATATATATATATATATATATATATATATATATATATATATATATATATATATTATGGCATATCATATTTGATTTGTAGTATAATATATGTGTTGTAGGATGATTGTATTTATCAAACAAACACTATAAAATAAATTATGCAATACTAATGGATATCAAAATTTCAGTTTAATGCCTAAGATAATGTATAACTAAATATTTTCATAAAATTATATGATACACATCAATCTTTTCATATAACAACTATTGAAAATAGAATCGATAATAAAACATAGACTTCCGTCCGTACGGACGGATATATAACTAGTTATATTACAACATCGATCTTAAATACTTTTTGATATAGCAACATTAACACGATATTCATTGACATAAATAAACACAAAAGAGAGGATTAATTATGAGTGTGGACCGACAAATCTCACATACGCAAATTGTTTGTTTAGTAGGGACCGACCCATATATTCTGCATCATTTACCTTTCCCTGTAGTTCTCGAAGATCAGCAATTCCTCTTCTTAGAAAACTGATTTGGGGCATCCACAATCTGCTTCCCATAATCTGTGCATGTCCAGAGAAGAAAAACTAGTCCCAAGAAATAATATTCTAATACAAGGAAACAATTGAAAATTCCCAAGGAATCTCCACTGTACAAGTTAGAAAAAAAATTGCTTTTCTCTAATTTGGGCTTTACAGTTAAGACCATCTGCAATATAAAATTATAAAGTTTAAGTGAGTTTATTAAAAGTGATTCTAGTAAGAGTAAATAGTGTATGTCAATCTGTATGCATTTCACAGTCTAATTTTTTTAATATTCATTTAAATGATAAATTATTGTATAAAATAAATTTATTAATTTTTATAATAACTCTGAAAAGTAATACCAATAATAACTTTTGATTATCTGATAATATAATTTTTTTTTACATTAACCGTGTATAAAAATTAAATTCTTTTAGTAATTTTTAATTATTATTTGACAATATGAAACATTTTGTTATTGTTTGATAAAAGTGACTTTGTCTCTAAATTTTAATTTGGCTAGAATTTATTTTATTATTATATTATATATGTGAAGTATTGTGGACTTTTATTGATGATTAATATTTGTGAAGAAATTTAACATGATAAATTTTTTTTATTAAGATTTGAATTCGATAACTTACTTAAAGAATCTTAGTCCAATTCTACCCAAATCAAATAATATTAATCAATGTGTCAAGAATTAATTAAAAGAAACAGCTTCAAGTTAGATTAGAAATTTACAACAAATTTAAAAACTTGCTTTCGAGATAAAAATATTCAAACTTAAATCACTTCACTTTAAATTTTTTTTAACCAAAATCAACTTTTTAAATTATTTTAATTTAAAAACAAATTTATGATGTTTATGTAAACACACATTGAATTCATGTTAAATCATCTACAATCTTATTAAAATATCAGCTAACGTGATTTTGAGAAAATATCTACATATTAGATTCTATACTAAGAAAATGATTCTTAATCTAAAATTAATTTTAAGATGAAGCAAATTAGGGTAAATTTTGCAAAAAAAAATCATACTAAAACTTATTACTAATTTGCTTCTAAATTAAAAAATTAAAAAACAAATAAATTCACTTCAAAATTAATTTTAAATAAAATTAAAATTTTACTTTGTAAAAGATCCCCCAATTACACAGTAAGACATTTTTCAATCCATGTGCAAAATGAGTACCTCAGTACTACAACTGAAGCACGGTGAAATATTACATAGACCAATTAATTACAATATTTTGTGAATAAAAGAACCAAAGAGGCAAACACCTGCTATACTTTCATATATTTCTATACTGAAAAAACCCTTTGCACCATCAAATTTCAGTTGACGTTGACCTAACATAACAGTAGCATTAATATTCCTCAAGCTTCAAGTCAATCAGTAGCTCCAACAACACAGAATCTGCAAAATTGTTCTTCTTTTACAAACATGGAGGGCCAGCTTTCTGCACTCTTACCCCTATATATTCTTTTACTGTTGTCTTGTTCCTGTTAACCACCCTCCTTATGTCCACACCACTGTTCACTGTCTCGGTAAGCCCAAATGCAAGTGTCTTAATCTTAAGGTTCCATCCATTTGACGATTTCCTTGATCACTAGAACCCCACAACATTACATTGTGCATGGTCTCTTTCCATATCAGTGAAAATGTTGTAACTTCTCCTAATGGCTTGTACCCTTAATAATAAACGTCAAAAAACATCAAGAAATTCTATGTTTGAACAAGATATGTATGTGAATTATTATAAACTGATAATACATAATTTTTAATTTTTACGGATAAAAAAAACATCAAAAACGTGTTAAGACCACCTTTGATAAGTTGAACCTCGGTAGATCTCTTCACTACAGAAATTTTCAAAGCTCTAAATTTTCCTTAGTGGAGATAGATATGTTGATATGAGTATTGGTGTTATATATGGGGGCCATGGTCTGGGATAAGTCACATGTAATAAAGTGTGATTAATTGATGCCATAGGGAAAAAAGGATCGACCAGTTATCTTAGTACTCAAAACTACAACTCATGACAAAGAGCAATTACAGGTGGCATGAGCCCACCTTGTAACCACTTTTGCAGGAATATAAAACATGCCAAAATTCAAGTTTAATGCTCCCAAATTATAACCCCTCTTCCGATCCTACGCCAATCAGCAATGCTTTTGCAGCATAAAAGACAGAAAAAGAAACCATATTGAGTCCAAAGGCAAAGCATATTTTGAGTGGCGCCATGAATTTAGAGACATGCCCCATTCTTTTTCTGGCAAATTAAAGAAAGTAAATAAACATGGTGTGTGACGGAAGAGATTTAAGTCACTATTCACTAACGCCAGCAGCAGCATAGATCAAAAGAAGAAACACTAAAAACTCTGGTTATTAAGAGTAAACAGAAGAAGCATGTTGTTACCAGCCAACCATCAATAATAATAATAATAATAATAATACATAGGGCATGTGTGGTTTACACAAGAAATGCAGAGCAAAATTAACATCAAACCAAAAGAAAACCTTATGGATCTTTCTTCTCCATGTCAATACAATCCAAGCACACTTCTTGCAATAGAATGTGCTTGATTTGACCTACTTTTCACAGACCCACTTCTTCTGCTCCCCCTCATTGGAGTCAAGTAAAACCTTAAGAGGCCATTGTCAATGTTGTTAGGAGAATACCTTGCACTTCTATTCCTTTCCAACACAAGTTCATCCTTTCCCTTCTTCCCATTCCCATTGCTCTGAACACCATTCCTCCTAAAACCCCCAAACCCACCACCACTACCACCACCATTCCCAATCCCTTGAACATTCCTCCAACTCACACTACTATTGCTCCTCAACATCCTCCCATTAAAACCACTACCACCACCGCCCCACGACTCCGAATACGACCTCTCCACCCCATTCACCCTGCTATACCTATCCTCATCCCCATCCTTGTTCCCGCCACGCCGGTGTATAAACCCCCAAATGCTCCACCGCCACCGCCGCCCCTTCTTCCCTCCCTTCCCATTCCCAATCACTCCCACATCAAACATCTTATCAGAACAGCAATCCTCCCGCATCGAATTGGACCCGAATTCGCGATCATTAAACCCCATTCTCACCCCCTGCACATAATCCACCCCAGCAGGAGCCACCTTAGCATTCCCATTCCCATTCCCATTCCCATTCTCATTCCCATTATTCCCTAACTCATCCACCTCCAAACTAATACTCTTTCTAGCCGAACTAGACCTATCAAGACTCTTCCTCCTCCTGGAACCCGAATCGTAATACTCCCTAGTCTGTGCACTCCCACCAGGCACACTCTCATCTTCATTCGACCCCTCTTCCACTGGAATCTGCATATCGGTCCTCACCACATGGTTCACAGCCACCGGCACCGGCACCGGCGCGTCCTCCACCACCGACAACATCGTCGGCATCCTCGGAAACGCGCTTCTCCCCACCAAATACCCGTCCCACGACGCCCGCGGCTCCTCGATCGAGTACCGCGGGTCGTCGAACGACATCCGCCCGGCGTCCAGCGAGAACCGCCCGGCGTCCAGCGAGAATCTCGGATCGGTGTCGCACGACCGCCGACCGAACCCGTAGTCGGCGATCTCCGACTGCGTGTCGCGGAATTGCCGCCCGATCGGCTTCTCCACCGGCAGCGCGCCGCCGCTCCGCCGCTTCTTCGCCTTCTGCTTCTGCCGCCACTTCTGCAGCTTCTTGCTGAAAACCGAGGCCGCGGAGAAGAAGCTCCCCGCGAGCTCCTTGAAGTCACGCGCTTTCTGCTGCTTGTTGTTCTGAGAAGAATTGAGGTCAATGTGGTCCTTCATTGTCTTCAACCCCTCGTCTTCTTCTTTTACAATAGCAACAAGCTCTTCTTCTTTTTCTTTCTGTTTTAGTATCTCTACTTCAAGTTCTTCGATTTCGTTCACATAGGGCTTGGGCTCGGGCTCCTCTAGAACCCTAATCTCCTCTCTGTCTTCTTCCTCTTCCTCTTCTTCTTCTCCTTCTTCTTCTTGCTGTTCGGGCTGGTCAAGGACGCGTGGAGGATTGTCGTTTTGTTGGGGATGCGGTTCAACGACACGTGGAGGGTTAATGTGAATGGTAATGTCTTGGTGGAAGAGGTTAGAGAGGGTGTTACGGACTCTGACGTCGCAGGATTTGCGCTGGGGTTCGAAGGAGGAGAAGGGTTCGTTTTTGGAGGCGGAGAAGGATTTGGTGCGGCGGAGTTCGGGGAGGGAAGGTGGCCGGAAGAGGGCTTTAAGGGCGGCGGCGGTGGAGGCGGGTTTCCAGGATGAGGAGGAGGAGGAGTTGGCGGTGGAGGGGTTGTTGTTGGGGTCTAAGAGGGCGAGGCGTTCGCAGAGGCATGAGGGACAGAAGCCGGTGAAGGCTTCGTCGGGGTGGCGGGGGCAGGAGGTGGAGGGGCGGTGGGGCTGCGGCGGTTGGGGGGGATTCATAACCGGAAGTGGAGGAGATTGGAGGTTTGAGGTTTGGACATGTTATGAGAAAAGAAATGAATAGAGAAGAAAAAAGAATTGAGTGAGTGTGATTTGTCTGTGTGGAAAGATGACAGGGAAAGAAAGAAAGAGAGATAGAGAGAGAGAGAGCGATGTGATGATAGTGAGAGGGATGGTATGGGATGGGAAGGTTGGTGTGGAACTGTTTTGTTTCCAGGGACAGCCAGAAAACAAAAGTGGCGTGACACAAAATTAAGGTTTATACTTGCTTCCGCTGCTACAATAATAAGATAATAAAGTATGAGTTTTGTTATTTGGAAAAGTTCTTGTGTGAAATGTGCATTAAAATATTTGGATTGATGATATGTAAGTATCCAATATGGTTGTGGCATTGTTGACAAAAATTGTGAAAAGGAAAAACGTAGGGTCGAGTGTGTGGTATTAAAGAATTTAAAAACAAAATCATAAGGATGCATAAAAAAATTATGAATAATATAATTTTGTATATCTTAATAAAAAAATAATTTTTTAATTAATATTCTATGAGCACTAATTAGCATTGGTGTAATTTAAAAGAGAAAGTGTAGAATTAATTACTTCCTCTTGTCTTAAACTTTGATTCTTAATTGAAAAATGTTTAACACTGTTCTTTTTTGTTTGTACAATTGTGGTTATGATTTAGTTTCTATCTAAAAATTATATATGTTATTCATATACATATATTACTTGTTTATCAATCCTAATTTTTATAGTTTAAAATGAACAGTTAAGTGTAGAGAATAAAATATAAAAATTATACAGGTATAGAAACAAAATGAGTAGTTAAATGAACATTTAATTCATACAAACTTATATTAAAATTTTCTTATTTTTTATGGAAAATATTCTTATTTTATTACTTTACTATTTTTATATTATTTTAATTATTGTATTTATAATTTTGTATAGGTGTGCTAACGATTAAGCATTTTAATGGAATAGTATTTTTTTCAATGCAAATATCACTAAAAATAGTATTAATACTTTATTATTAATTTTTTGTGAAAATTAAAAAATTATTAAATTTTTCTCTTAATTATTCTACTATATGTAAGGATATGATTGAAAATTACACATAATTATATCTTGAATTTTAAGATAATAAAATTTTGAAACAAAATAAAATACTAAAATATATAAAAGAATATTAATTAAAAATTAAGGATTTAAGCCTTTGTTTATTTTAATTATAGCTTAAAATTACACTTACATGCGCGGGTTTTAACAGTGATTTTCTTAATTAAAAATTAAGGATTTAAGCCTTTGTGAAATTTTATAACTCATAAATACTACTACAAAAGGGACATTCAAATACGATTCTAAAGGCCGCAATCCGCAGGATAGGAGCATATCTTTATCTATATACACGTACATGCGCGGGTTTTAACAGTGATTTTCTTAATTATCCTCTCGTTATTAGTTGTTACTACTCATTTTTTTAGGGTAATCCTCTCGTTATTATTTAATATGGTAGCAAACACAAAAAAAAATAAAAAAAATACTATGGTAGTAGTATTAGTATTTTCTCTGACTTGCGTTTTGTTTGGTTTGCTGCTTTAACTTTAGGTGAGGAGTGTGGAGTTCTATAGGGTCAGAACTTGTCACTATTTACAGAAAATAAACAATGAGAGGGTGTTGTATTTACTTAAGGTGATGGGGATTGGGGATTGGGGATTGTGCCTTTTGTTGTATCATTTTTGTTTTCTTATGTTTTCTTTTTTCCAATTTATTGATGATGAATTTATAAAATTTAGCTATTAATGAAATATCTATTCCTTTCTGCATTTTTCTCAATAACCCTATTAGTAGCTTGAATCAGTTTTAGCTATCCATTATTGAAACATGTGTTCGCAGCTTTCTAAATTTAATTGTCGAAAATTTAGTTCATAAAAGAAATAAATGAATTTGATTTATTATGTGAAAATTAGCTTTAGGTATGAAACTTAAGGATTTTTCTATATATATATATATATATATATATATATATATATATATATATATATATAATTACAAATATATTTTAAATGTAATTTTGTATGATTTACATAAAATCAATTACTCAAAGCATATTTATATAATATTATACTTAAATATAAATTCCATTTAATTATTTTTAATATCAATTCATTTGTAAACAAGAAACCAACAAATTGTTAGTCTAAATAGAATTGGACTCAAGTGTTCAAGTCTTTAAGTAAAATTTCAAGTTGAATCATATAAATAAAAATATATAATTGAAATAAAAAATCTCACTAATTAAATATAATTAGTTTGATTCTCTAATAAAATTTAATCATTAATAAAATTGATATATATTTTTCATAATAATATAGTTAAAAAAATTTAAATCAAAGGCTCTTTGACATGATATATGCACTTTCACTTTTGGATTTTAATTTGATTCATTGTAAAAAAAAAAAAAAGCTATAATTTAATAATGTGTGAATACTTTATTAAAAAGTATGGCTTCCTAATAACAAATATGATGGTTGGCGTCTTTTAATAACTTGACTATACATAATCAAATGGCAATGTACAATGAATTAAATCATCAAATGGCAATGTACAATGAATTAAATCATCAAATGTTATCACAATAAAAAAAATTCTAAAGTATATTTATTAGAAATTATTTTTAAAATGGTATTTAAGATGGTTATTATAAAAGTTAATAAATTTATCATGTAATTTTTTATAAAAATTGTATGATTAAATAACTTTACAATCAATTCATTTTAATTGAATTCATATATAATAAATACATGGTATTTTTTAGAAGTTATATTGTGCAATGGAGACTGTGTCAAATTTAAAAGCTTCAAAATGAAATATCTAAATTCATTTTCAACAATTAAATTGCATGATCAGATTCACAATTTTTAACAAAACAATTATTGATTTAGTTTATAAATTTGTGTCATAAATAGGACATGCAGGAGGCTCCAATAAAATGTTTAATGTAAACAAACTAATTATATGGTGTCTTTTTGGTACTAATAGATTAAAAAAAAGAAAAAAAATTCAAAAACATAAATTAAGCTATTTTCTTTCTAGCTGGGTGAAAAAAATTAAATTTGGAGGTCCCCTTATGACCGCATGGTCCAATTAACAGGCCCATTTGTACAATTGTACAATGTAATGTAATTCAATATATGCATGATCAGATAAAAAAGGAAGAATATTTTGTGTTCTTTCCATTAATATTTTTTGCCCCTCCAAATCACACCTACAGTACCATCTTATTTATCCCAATATTTCAAGATCTGAGTTGTCTTTCTTTTTTGGGACCATATATTTGTCTGGTCACCAAGTGCACGAGCACACAAATAATCATAAAAACAGTATATATGACCAGACCACACCATTATCGTAGGCACGAGGACTATATCATAGGACATTAGGACAAGCAAAGTGCTTATACATCGCAATCTCATCAATAGGCCTAACCAAACTAATGTGATATCTAGTTTTTTTCTCCATTTCTCACCCAAGTTCCAACAACACCAATACCATAGTAGTAGTAGTATCCAAAATGTAGCCGGTAGCCAATAACGGGTGTTATAATTGAATAATTTTATCTTTTAGTTATATAGTTATGAGTTCGATCTCTAAATTCATACATAAAAAAATTATATATTAGAAGATATTGAATTTCAATATATATTATTCCCTTTTTTTATTAATCACGAGTATTTTTTATTGAAGATACAATTCTGTTTGAGTCAGATAAAATTATTATAATATTTAATATAAATACACATGCAAGAGTCAACTTTTAGACCATAATTAAATTAGATCAACTCTATACTAATTGATATTGATGCACGCCCTTAGTAGAACTAATATGGATTAGTCTTTGCTTCTCTACCAATAATACCCTAATTCACCAAAAGAGAAAGTACTAACTAGATGTGTCATTAGCAAACCACAAGTTACCTTACAGCTCAATACGGGGCACCCTATTCGTGTTGCACATCCATTCCTTTCTCTATGTACACCTCTCCTTATTATTAAAGTTAGTTTTTTTTTTTCCCTTTTGGTTTCCTTCATCGTAATATTTTTCCCCCTTTCTTCTT
>NC_016088.4:38433425-38435963 GCF_000004515.6 Glycine max | reverse complement strand
TAGTTTGGCTTGAGTATATTTTTTGTGTGCTTGGGTCAAACCCGACTCAACCCATTCAAACCCATTGAATTTTGAGTTGAGTCATAAGTTTTAATATCTAGACCCACTTACCAGCTAACCTGACTTGTTGGTTTGTTAATTTGTATTAAAGTATTATTGTAATTATTTTTATATTTTAAAGATCAATTACTATTATTATCAAATTTAGTAACTAAGAGTGAGATTGTCTCTTCTTTTTCAATTCTCATGATTCTACTCCGTCACTCTCACAAAATTAGGATTTCAACTCTAGTTGGTTGTAGAACATCTATTTTTTCTTTTAATTTATTTCAAACTATTTTAGATTTAGTTAAAATTTTAGTTGCACTATTCATTTGACTATTTGATAACATTGAAAATTTCAAACTCTACTGTAATAGTTTTAGTTTTTGGGATTTTAGGTTTCGTGAATGTGGTTCTTGAACTTGTTTATTATATTTCAATTTTTAAAGCATGTGATGATAATGACAATAATATGGTTCCTCCACTCTTCTTTTCTCCTATTATTTGACTACAAGCAACAATTATAAGTAATGTATTCGGTATTACATTTAATAAAAACTTTGACTTATAAAAATATTTGATTTTTAAAAATAATGGACAAATTTAAATATTTTGACCCATTGACCCAACTCAAACCATTTACAAACGAGTTGGTTGGATTAAGTTTTAATTTTTTTTTTCTTGAAAAACCAATCCGTTCAAATTTAATTGAGTTGGATCATAAATTTGGTTAAATTAACCTAAACTAATCCACATGCACCCCTACCAGTTGGACATATTTTTGCAAGGCTAACCCTAATCATTTCTTGGTGATTGTCTTGGCTGGGATTTTTTGGTTGAATCCTCTGTTATTTTGTGATGGTTCTAGTGTCTGGTATGTTTTCTATGAGCGAAGTTTAGCGTAGAGCTTACGGTTTTTTATTTTTATTTTTTATGTTATTTGGATCTTGTTTTGATATAATAGTGATGGACTTGTTTGGATATGCTGCATTTGAAATGATAAAGAAAACTTAGCCTTTGAAGATTGATCACCATCCAATACCAATAATTTGTATTATAGTTTGTATAATGGCATTGTATTCTGACTTTTACCTTACTTGGAAAGTTAAATTAGGTAGTTTACTTAGGTTAGCTTAGACTATCAAAAGGATAAGTTAGGTACCTTACTTATGTTAACAATATTTAAAATTTATGATTAATCTAGTGTATTATACTTGCAGAAATTAAGTTGCCTTAAATTCCTGTTTCCTTACTTGAGAAAAGTTTATCATTTTTGGGTCTAAAGAGATTTTGTGTTTGGCACGATGAAGTTTCAAATGAAATTGATGTTGAGAAATGACATTAATATTCTCCTACTCTATTTGTTTATTTTTTTTAGCTGTGTTTATTTTTTTTATCTTGTTTATTGATATTAAATATGTTGAAACCTGTGGGGTTAGAGTTTCTTTTGTTGAGACAAAGTCTCTCCAAAAGTTAATGTTTTAATGATGATAAACTATCAAGAAATAAAACCTCAAGTATTCTAAACTTAGCAACTAACTAATAATTGGTTCTAATCATTTGTAATTTTCTTCTTTCCAAAAAAATTAATTCATGCATTTTTTAAGACTAATTAATGAGTATATTCCTAAACTATTTAAAAAAAATTAATTAGGTCTCGATACTAAAAAAAAAAAAGATTGCAATTGGATCCCTAGGATTTTTATAACTATCACAAATTGTTAATTGTTGATAGTTTAAGTCTTCGCAAACTAACTTCAGAGACCTAATTACAAAAATTTTACAAAATCAAGGACCCAATTATAATTTTTTTAATTAGAGAACCTAATTAAATCTTTTAAAATAATTTAAATAACTACCAATTAATTTAAACTTTTTTTAATGCATGAGATGATGCACATCCGTTACGTTGCTTGGTGGATGTGGAATGTGTCATAAAGTGTTCTCCTGGCCTTTCCCCTTTCCGCAATGGAAAAACAATTTTCCTAAAAGAAAATGGCTTTTTCTAATGTGGTTTTTTTGTCTTGCTCTCTATCACTCACCTAGATTCTGGTTTTGGCTTTTCTTTCTACACTCAATTTGCTAATTAATTTGGTTGGTTTTCCGGAATCTGATCGATGAGTCTCATATCCAAAGTGGATGCGACAGGCACGTATTATTGTAGCATATGGTTGGTGAATTAGGAAAAATGATATAATATATGGTATATATTTTGAAGCAAAAGTAGACTGTACCCCAGCTTGTTCGATCTCTTTATAGCGACTTCTCTCTATCTTCCACTAAGTAACGGAGTACAGAGCCAATATTTTCAACACACGATTTTTTTTTCAACGAAGTGCATATTTGTGTTTTCTTGTCTCTTCATGATTGAACGACTACTGAAGTGTCGTCTCCGAAAATTTGTAAGACTATCTGACAATTAATGTGTCCTTAAAACATTCTCTGCCACTGATGTTTCCATATAGTTTGGGACTAGAATTCTTTTTGTTTTACTAA
>NC_016088.4:38412523-38422000 GCF_000004515.6 Glycine max | reverse complement strand
GACTTAGCCCTAACCCCTAAAAATTAAGTAAACCCTAACCCTTCAAATAAAAAACTTTGCCCTAACCCCTAAAATAAAAAACATTAACCCTAAACCCTAAAATAAAACAACTTAGTCCTAAACCCTAAAATAAAAAACATAGCCCTAACCCCTAAAAAATAAGAACTAAACCCTAACCCTTCAAATAAAAATTTTGCCCTAACCCCTAAAATAAAAAACATTAACCCTAACCCCTAAAAATTAAGAAGCAAACCCTAACCCTTAACATAAAAAAATATGCCCTAACCCCTGCAATAAAAAACATTAACCCTAACCCCTAAAATAAAACAACTTAGCCCTAACCCCTAAAAAATAAGAACTTAGCCCTAACCCCTAAAAATTAAGAAGCAAACCCTAACCCTTAACATAAAAAAATATTCCCTAACCCTTACAATAAAAAACATTAACCCTAACCCCTAAAATAAAACAACTTGGCCCTAACCCCTAAAAAATAAGAACTTAGCCCTAGCCCCTAAAAATAAGAACTAAACCCTAACCCTTCAAATAAAAAACTTTGCCCTAACCCCTAAAATAAAAAACATTAACCCTAACATCTAAAATAAAAAAAACTTAGACCTAACCCCTAAAATAAAAAAAATTACCCCTAAACCCTAAAATAAAAAACATAGCCCTAACCCCTAAAAATAGGAACTTAGCCCTAACCCCTAAAAATTAAGAAGAAAACCCTAACCCTTAACATAAAAAATATGCCCTAACCCCTAAAATAAAAAACATTAACCCTAACCCCTAAAATAAAAAAACATAGCCCTAACCCCTAAAAAAAGAACTTAGCACTAACCCCTAACACTAAAATATCAAATCTAAACCCTCAACCATAAAATTTAAAAATTAAACAATAAACCCTAAATACTAAATTCTAAATCCCAAACCCTAAACACTCAATTTTAAACCCTAAACCCAGATCCCTTGACCCTAAACCCTTAAATCCAAAATTCTAAACACTAAAACCTAAGGCTTAGACCCTAAACACTAAACCAAAATACTTAGACACTAAACCATAATGACTAAGTCCATAGTTTGTCATTGTAGATAGTTAAAAAAAAACTAAGGTAGACAAAAGAAAATCCCTAACGTTTCTAACTAACGATCAACACCAATGCCACTCAACCTCAATTGATCCACTCCATTTATTTCAACTTCTAAATGTAATTTTATTTCATTAGAAGTACACATTCAATCAAAAGTAACTAACGATTTCATTGAAGACCAACAAGTAAATACATTGAACAAAACCTAAAGCAATACAAGTAAGTCATGTAACATACATAAATCAATTAAATGAATTACTCCCACGGTCAGATTGCATTGGACATCGACGCCTATTGTGCCCTTCAGCTCCATATCTACTACATTTTTGTCGGTGGTCAGATGGTTCGACCCAATCCATCTCATTCCTTATCCTTGTTGATTTTGGCCGACCTTTCGCACGAATTGTAGTTGGGTCAGGGATTAGTGTCCATGCCTCATCAGAAGGAGGAATTGCCGCTTTTTTCCCAAGAGGCCACCACTGTGCGGAGTATGCTTTTAAGATGTGCTCATTGGTGTAAACAACATCTATATATTGGTAGTAGTTCATGCTCACGTAACCACAAGCTGCAATAATGTGTGAACATGGATAGTGAAGCGTAGAATACCTTCCGCATTGACAATAATGGCCATTCAAGTTAACTGCCCATTTTTGTCCGCCACGTTGTGTTATAGGATTGAAGGTCTCCTCCACTTCAAACCTTGTCGAGTGGATATCATACACGCGAACGATGTGCGAACAAGCTTGTTAACTGCCCATTTTTGTCCGCCACGTTGCGTTATAGGATTGAAGGTCTCCTCCACTTCAAACCTTCTCTTAATTGTCTTTGGGCTTGGCGACCACGATCAACAAAGTACTTTCGGCACCTACTATATGTTGACTTGACCAACGTTGTTATTGGAATGCTGCGACAATCTTTCAACACCTTATTCACACATTCTGATAGGTTGGTTGTCATGTGACCATATCGTCGTCCAGATGTATCGTAAGTCATGCTCCATTTTTCTTTTGAAATGCGATCAATCCATCTTGCTATGGCTGGACTCAATTGACGAAATTTTTCTAAGTTTTGATCAAACACATGCTTGCAAGGAGTGTACGCTGCATCAAATTTGTTATCACCAAAAGTTGTACGTAGACATGAAACTCAAATTAAATTAATGTATAAAATAAACCTTACCCAATTTTTTGAACATCTCTTTTTGTTTCGCGTTGTTGAATTTGCGATTGAAATTGCTGGCTATGTGTCGGACGCAGTACACATGATAACCGTGGGAAGGTTGCCAACCAAGTGCTTCGTTAGCGACAACAGACTTTATACTCGCATGACGATCAGATATTAGACAAATTCCATTCTTATCTGTGACGTGTTCACGCAAGTGGACTAAAAACCATGACCATGCTGTTAGCGTCTCGCCTTCGACCACGACGAGTGCTAGAGGAAGAACACCACCATTTCCATCTTGCGATGTGGCCATTAACAGGGTCCCACGGTATTTGCCGTATAAATGTGCGCCGTCAACTTGTATGATTGGCTTACAGTACTTAAAAGCCTCTTTGCATTGACCAAATGTCCAAAATACTCTATGAAACTGACGATGTTCGCGACTCACCCTATTACCAACAATAAAATCGTCATGTAGTATTTGAAAGTAAGAGCCAGGAGAATGATTTTGCATGTGTGTTAGCCATGACGAGAGTTTCGCATACGACTCTTCCCAATCGCCATATTCAATTGCAATCGCCTTTTGTTTGGCCATCCATGCTTTTCTGTATGAAACCTTATAGGAAAATTCACTATTTATCCTTTCTTGAATCAAAGAAATTTTTATTGATGGATCTTCTCAGATCATGCCTGTAATTCAAATCATAAAATAAAATTACAAATTAAAATAACAAATAACACAAAAGTAGGATAATATGAACATAAAAAACGTACCTACTACGCAAGTCGCAATTAAATTTGAATCAAGCTTCTCATGGTCTTGTGTCATAGTCATATTTAGACATGTGTGCGGTCCACCCCATTGTGTCACTTTCCATGCATCAGTTTTTTTGGATAAAATTTCCCTCATATAAAAATGGCAAGGAGACTCTTCGGTGTTGTTGGGGGCAACAAACGATATATTTGTGTGATTTCGTTTCAACAACCTTAAAACTTTGATGCACCTTCATCACATATTGTTTCAGTGCATTTTTGACCGCATCTTTACTGTCAAAATCCATGCCAACATATAATTCTTGTCCAACATTAAAAGTCGTTGGCATGTCCAGACCACAAATGTCCTCCTCGTCCGGATGACTCCAATTGATATTATTATAATGTATAGCATCATTCCAAAATGGATTTTGAATTTCTGGTACACCTAATATTTTATAAAAAAAATCACGTCAACAAACTACTCCTATTTAGTTACCATTAAATACAATTCTCATAAAAAGATAGATGTATTCAACTAATTTTGTATTTCACAAACATTTACCTTCGGTTGGGTGAACAATTGAAACTGGTTCAACGATGTCGGTGACTTCATCGTCTGTATCAGATATTCCATCGTCACTATCATCTTCATCGAAAGACTCTTCAACGTATGAGTTAGATGTCAGATAATCATCATCATCATCTTCATCGTCATGTAAATTGCTTATATTTCTTGGCAGTTCCGACTCATGATGAGGTACATTATGTCCACATGACGTAACAGAATTTGCAGCATGAAACATAGAACCACCAGCAACATCCTTTTCTACGTATAATTCTAGAACTGACATTTGTTGTTGTTGTTGAAAACTTTCGATCATAGTTTCAACATCTTCGTCATCACAAATTTGCAACGCAACATATTTTCCTGAAACTAAAAATCTACAACTTATAGTAGAAATAATTTCATTATTTTCTAACTTTACCTTATCTCCAATTTTTTTTTCAAAGCATTGAAACTAATTCCGCCTTTTATCTGAATGGCCTTTTTACTGCCTTCAAATATTACACCATCATTGTCTTCAAATACTCTTCCGTTGAAATACAACACTGTAATAATTGAATTCATGATATACCTACATGAAGAAAATTAAAAATAATTAATCATAACAACAGTAGTTTTAAAATAAATAACTGTATTTGCTTGCTTCATCTACTAACTTAAACTTAAACTACAGATTAAAATTTCATTCTAACTTCAAAAAACTAGAAGGGAATTGGGTAATTATTTGTAAGGTCTGTCCACCCATGAACAAAGGCTTGTAAATAATTAAACATTATTAAAATAACTTCAAACTAAAAAAGCTAATTACAAAAATTAATAAGCTACAACTTCACGTTAATTTTTTTTTTCTAAATAAAACAATTATTACTTCAATTAAATATTTTGAGAATGATAAAAATAAAAAAAATCTATTTGCTTCCTCTATTAAACTTAAACTACACATTGATACGTCATTCTAACAAAAAAATTATTACTCAAATTAAATAATTCAAAAAAAATTCCTTAACTTCAAAAACTTCAAGAGTCACCTCTAAATAGTTTTAACTCACAAATATCATCAACAAAAGTTTATAACCGAAACGGTCACACGTCAAATTTCTAAGCCACAAAAACCATGAACAAAGAGGATTACAAATAATTACTCATAATAATTTTAAAATAAAAATTCTAATTCACAAAATTAATACACTTAAACTTTACCTTCAAATTTTAGTCTAACAAAAAAAATTTACTTCAATTAAATATTTTGTCAATCATACAAATAAAAATATTTATTTGCTTGCTCTATTAAACTTAAGCTACACATTCATACTTTATTCTAAAAAAATTACTCTAATTAAATAATTTATGAAAAATTTCTCAACTTCTACAAAATTTCAAACACAAAATGGAAGGGTTACACTTAAAAAAATTTCAGACACAAAAACCATAAAAAAATGGCTTACAAATAATTACTGCTAATAATTTTTAAATAAAAATTCTAATTCACAAAATTAGTACGCTTAAACTATAAGGGAATCAGGTAAATATTTCTAAGGTCTAATTACAATAATTAATACGCTTAAACTTCACGTTCAAATTTTTTTCTAACAGGGTCAATTATTACTTTAATTAAATATTTTGTCAATCATAAAAATAAAAAAATGTATTTACTTGCTCTATGAAAAATTGCTCAACTTCAAAAATATTTCAGACACAAAAAATGGAAGGCTTATAAATGGAAGGGTTACACTTAAAAAAATTTCAAACACAAAAATCATAAAAAAAAGGCTTTCAACTAATTATTGCTAATGATTTTTAAATAAAAAATCTAATTCACAAAATTATACGCTTAAACTATAAGACAATCAGTTAAATATTTGTAACACCTAATTACAATAATTAATACGCTTAAATTTCACGTTCAATTTTTTTTCTAAAAAAAAATTATTACTTCAAATAAATATTTTGTCAATCATAAAATTACAAAAATCTATTTGGTTGCTCTATGAAAAATTCCTCAACTTCAACAAATTTTCAAACACAACATGGAAGGCTTATAAATGGAAGAATTAAACTTAAAAAAATTTCAAACACAAAAACCATTAAAAATATAGGCTTACAAATAATTACTGCAAATTATTTTTAAATAAAAAAGTTAATTCACAAAATTACTACACTTCAAACAAAAGGAAAGAAGGTTTTAAAAAATTGACTCAATAAAAAAACATTCTTTTAAATAAATACAAAATATTCTTATTTTAAATAAATCACCTTCTTTGAATAAAATAGCAAAATTCTGGAAACTGCCCTTTTGTTTCTCTCCTCTTTGGACTGCTTTGTTTCTCTTTGTTTCTCTCTTCAGATGCTTTGTTTCTCTTTGTTTCTCTCTTTAGACTATCTTTGATTGTGTGAAATTTTTTTGTTAGAAATGCTCTTATTTAAAGCCAATTTACACCCATAATCTTCTCTACAATAATTACAGGCGCATGTGAATGAAACTGTACCCATGTGAACCTTACCATGCCATGCCCTAGCCTGCAATGAGCAGAACCCTAACCTGCAAATGAATAGAACCCTAGCCTGGATGTGACCTTACCTGCAAACAACAGTGGCCTAAGCTGTGTCAAGCCAGAAGCTATGCAAGACGTGAAGAAGGTGCCTGTAAGGCGTGCGTGATGGTCTCGCTGGTGCTACTGGCGGAATGCCCAGTCAGCACCTATCTCGCTGGTGCTACTGGCGATACCACCTTCTTGCCCAGTCAGCACCTATCTCACTGGTGCTACTGGCGATACCGCCTTCATGCCGATGCTGCCAATGGCGATACATGCTTGCCGCCAGTAGAAATGGCGGAATCAACGTAAATAATTGACCCCCATTGTAATTTATTTTGAAACAGACCCTGTTTCGTAAATTGTTTTTAAAAGAGACCCTATACAGTAAATTTGCCATGCTTGTCCTCCCCAGTCCCCAGCTTAGTTCCTTAGTGTTGGCAAACGCCCTTTGGAATCTCCTATCCTCGGGTTGAGTCTTTTGTTTTGTTTTTGTTTTCATTTCTTTTCATCATAATTTTTTTTATTAAAATATAATAATAATATAAATTTAGAAGAAATAAAAAGAAGAAGAAACACAATAAAAAAAATTATTTAATTTTTAATTCTAAAATTTATCATGTTATATTATTGGGAAAAGTGATTTATAAAAATAAAACTAATAAATGGTTGAGATTAAAACAAATAAATGATTGAGATTTTTTTAGTAATTTAACCCCAATTTAATTAAAAGACTATTTATAAAAATGATAAAATTTAAAATTAATTGAGATAAATTTAAATTTAGGTGTCTTTATGCAAAAAAGAAATAAAATTTAAGAATTAATTGTGAATAAAACTAGAGTTTAACGTGTATATGTGTAAAGAAGATAAAGTTTAATTAAGAGATTTGAATACTCATTTCTACTTCTATTTTTATTTTTTTATATACAAAAGTGATAATGAAAATTAAAGCTAAAACCATATAACTCAAACCCCCCATTGTGATGCTAACCCAACCCGACAAGTTAACTCTTTTTCCTTTGAATAATACAAAATAAAAAGTAACTTTACTCTATTCTTATTCTTAATTAATTCGTAATTTTTAATCCAAGTTTTCAGTACTATATTTTCTTTGCCTTATTCTAAGGGTAGTGTTACTCATGCCTATATCCGGAAAGCATCTTCAATTCACTTTCTCCTGTATTCATTATAGTCTAGAGGGTGAGGTTTTCTCAGTGTTGTGACACTGAAATCTTAACATATATGCTTCCTTGAGTTTCTCGCTTCCTCTAATTCCTTCTTGATTTCCTTCATCCTCTTCAGATGCATTCCCTCAAATTGACCTTCATACTTATAAAAGCCTAACTATAAATTAAACATTGACGCAGTGTCATAATTCAATATTAAAACACTATAAATTAAAAATACTTAAAAATTTATGCATCAACAGTGACCCAAATATATGTCAACTAAAAGACTAAAATATGTTAAGAATCGAAAGCTAAATATCTTGAAATGAATTAGTGACAAATAATGGATACATAAAAGAATATACAAGTTCAATGCAATTTAAATCAACTCAAAATCGAGTCCATATTCCAAAATTTTAAAGTTGCAACCTGAACATTAATATACACTAGTTGTACCAGCGAAAGGCTACAATTTTAGGAAAACATACTTGATGTTTGACTGATCAAAATAACTGTTATCTAACCAATTTTTTTAACAATCATTCCTTATAAAAAGGTAGGAGGGCAACTTCAGTCAAAATATACTATTTGATATATAGCCCCGGCCCTTAGTAGGATATGCACTCAATTAGTCTTACTGAACTTCTAAATTAGTTAGTTCGATCGATCTTAATTTCAAAAGTAAATGTAGATAATGGTTATTACCGGCCATGGTTCTGTGATTTGTTAGTCAAAATCACTCGAGTTAATTCAAAGGCATGCATGCAGCTCATTGATTTATCTACTATATTATGATTCTGAATTGCAGGTAAATCCTTGTGGAAAAGTGAGACCCAACAAAAGCTATAGCTCTCTGGTGTCAGGTTCCACTTTATGGAATTCCTACCAAATCTAATTTATTTGACAGCAGGATTTATTGTGTGATCTTCGTGCATGCTGATCAAACTGAAACCTCTTTTCACTTCTATCACTGTTGTTTCCCTATTTGTATTTGATATTCTGTCTACCTTTTAGGTTGGAAATTTTCTCGGTTCTTCCTAATAAGCTAATCAATCATTAAGGGTATATTTGGTTTAAGGGGATGAATTTAAGATGTAATTGAATTGAGGTGGTTTAAGAATGAAAATTGTGAGATGGGTGTTTCTAAGGGGTGAATGTTGGGTGCAAGTTTTAAAATCTTTGTGGATCCCATGGGCTGGGGTAGAATTTTCACCCCAAAACAAGATGAAAGGGAGTGAATTGTGTTGCCTCCTGAGATAAATAAGCATCCTTCCAAAATTGCATCGAGAATCTTAAATTTGCATCATAATCAATTATGTTTATAATATAGTTGATTAGGTTGTTATTAGAGTTGAACATTTTGGTTTCAGGATGCTACCTAATCAGTTATGGTATCTACCTAATTAGTTATATAAATCACTAGAACTTTCAGGTTGACCACATAATTAATTATGCTTATAACATAATCAATTATGTGATTTGATATGAACTTGCATAATTAATTATATATTTTTATAATTGATTATAAGCATAATTTTCAAAAAAATTCATCGCGTAATAAATTAAAAAACTTGTGTGGATATTAAGGATAAAAAGAACTTTTGTTTTATTTATATTATTTTAATTTTTTTATTTACCTTGCTATTTTAATTTAAATCTTTCATTTTTTTCAAAATCTCTTTTATCTCAATCAAATAATTTTAATTTCTACTCTTTTTCATATCTTTTTATTCATTTTAATTCCTCATATTTCCATCACTTTTCATCTCTCTTTACCAAACACAATCTAAATATTTCATTTTCAAGTTATGGACAAGTGAAAAAAAGGTAAAAGTAAAACACCTGTTAATTTTTTTAATTGCTTTAATTAGGATGTTTAACTTTTTGGTAAGACCTCAAAATCTCTCGTTTGATGTTACCCCTTTAATTAAGCGATATATTATAACCTATTATTAACTTAATCATTTACCATGCATTCATCAACGAAATCACACAACTATTAGAAACGGCTTCATTTTTCATCTGGGGTTTGGGTTTCAAGAATGTTCATGTTAAAGGAGAAGCTAATTATGATGTTTATGTATATTGCATCAAGGATCCGGATCATCCTATATATAATGACTTTAGTATTAGATTATATACTTTTAATTTTGCACCGCATTTCTTTTTAATAAATTATGATTTTATTCCAAATGTCTACA
>NC_016088.4:38409761-38412423 GCF_000004515.6 Glycine max | reverse complement strand
GGATCCACCCGAAATTATTATTTTCCTATGGTTTGTATGAATAAAGCTTTTTTTTTTTCATATATAAAAGGTTATCTTGAGCCACATAGACTTCAATTTGCACCTTACAATATAACCACGTGAAATGAGTATTACAACGGAAATGAGTTGGCCTCATTGTGTGGTAGTGTATGTATACGTGCATTTTGGGGGGTCATATATAGATGCTATGTTTTGCTTTGAACTCAATTTCCCTTAACCATTATTATTGCGACACATCCATTATCTATAGCTGCATAATAGCTCGTATTTCTTTTAAAATAAATTACTATTATTATTTTGGAATTGATAACAGCTATATCTTGGGTATTCAAAAAAAGAAAAAAAACAATATCTTGGCAATCAATTCAAATATATAGTATACATATATAGACGCGCGTGCGCATCTAATCCATAGATTTCACTGATGATTGCCGAGGCAATTATATCCAAGTCCAATCATGTTGTCCAAGTATACGTTTGACTAATTATATATTGTCCATAATAACACAAACTATTTGCACCATATCGGTTATATATATATATATATATATATATATGATAAATGTTAATAATGTCATAAAGGCATTAATTAAATAACAATAGAAATATTTTTATGAAAACACGAAAAATTATGCTGTATATAATCTTTTTTATACTCATTTATTATTTATATAATAAATATATTTTTTTAATTTCTTAATCCATATCTTAAAATACTGATTAATAAGACACTATATATTATTGGGGTCAGAAATTTTTTATTTTATTTTAAAGAATCAAAAACAAAAATTAAAAATTTATAATAACTCGTACACTTTTGATTAATTAATTAAATCATATATTTTTTTATTGGGGAATCTAGGATTTATCTTTCGTGTCTTTATATATATATATATATATATATATATATATATATATATATATATATATATATATATATATATATTGTGTGTGACTTGTATATAGTAATTTTAAAAGCTTTTAAGTATGACACATCGACTTACTTAAGTCTATACATTACAATTGTTCTTTTATTGTTATTTAAATTAATTTATTATTAATGGATTTTTTAACTTCAGCCTTTGGGATTGATAATAGACAATTTATTAAGGTGACATTTTTGCAATTGCGGCAAGGAATGTTTTAGTATTTGAGGAAAAATATGCATGAACAATGTCACTATCATTTAATAATTAATAAATTAATATATTAAGTTGGTTGATTTTAATTTTATAATAACTGTCTTAAAAATATCCCAACAATAAACTTTTGATATATATTTTTTAGGAGTAGCATAGAACAAAACTTTCTGATTATGTTTTTTTTAATCCGTGGACTTTCTGATCATGTTTAGTACTGCAAGAAAAGTACTACAAGAGAATAAAACTTTTCCATTTCTATAAGTGGGAATAGAAGAATTTTCGCATAAAGTATTACTAAACGTATTTATATTAATTTTTTTTGTAAAAACATTATTATCAAGAAACCTCAATAACAATCAAACATATTTTATTAATTTTTCTAGAAATTTCATTCATAAGAAAGTGATTTAATTATAAATGAAAGATTTCCAGATATCCAATGTGACGTAAAGGTAAAAGGATTTTTAATCGAGGAATAAAAAATTAATTGCTTACATTACAAATATAAAATACTAAAATATAATAACCACCAAGCAGGAAGATCAATTTATATGAGATTATTTTAGGTTAATTAAAGTTTTCGGATTTGAGTTATGATTATAGGGTTGTGTTATCTAGTGAAGGATACATAATTACCCGTTGTTGAAAAAAATTAAAAAGACAAAAAATCTTATAGATATTTAAATTCAATGCAAAGGATTAATACTAACAAAATTATATTATAACTATAATATTATTGTGGTTGTATTAATTTTTAGACATTATATTTATTCAAAAAAAACTTTAGAAATTATATATATATATATATATATATATATATATATATATATATATATATATATATATATATAATTTATTGAATTAGACTTATACGCATTAGTCTTTATAAATCATAAGGATTTATTAGCCGTAAATTTATTAGCTTATACAGAAACCTCATAATTGAATATTAGCTTTTAGATCATAAATAACAATGATTCACACCATCAAATTTAAAAAATGGATTAAACTCATTTAGCATAACAGTTAACAACCCTTCGATTCTAATTAAAATTAGTCTCTTTGAGGACATCTCACAAAAAATCTTTAAAAAAAATATTTTCATGAATTTAGATATACTATTCGAATGATTGAAACTTAATTTTAATACATTTATCACTTATATCTTATCATTTATTAATAATAATAATAATAATAATAATAATTTGTATGCATATTTAGTTAAAATCAGTTGTATAGCAATTTTTTGAAATAAAAGTTGATAATAATTTGTATGCATTTTTTTTATCACAAAATTTAGGAGGAGGAGGAGATATACTCGAGTCTAAGGAAAAAAAAAACTTCAAGCTTAAGAAATCCTTACCGATGTAGTCTCATTTATCTCATCCTACCAACATCAAATAGACATGTGAAGTCTCGAATTTTTATCCTATCATTTGCGAGGTTAGTCGATTTAGTTCAGTTGTAAACCGGTTTGGTATGAACTAGTTCAGATGCAC